>NC_057799.1:32764911-32780596 GCF_018294505.1 Triticum aestivum
CGCCACCGGAGGCCGGTGCCCCGCCTCCGCGCGTCTCTCGCGCCATCGCCCCGCATCTCCACTCGGCGCCGCCCCGTCGTCCCGTGCCTCCCCCGCCGGCCGCCACCTCGCCGGAGTTCGTCGGATCCGGATCGGGACCAGATCCACCGGTCCCCGATCCAAACGCCCCGAGTCTCCCCGGTCCGCTCCGTCCCGGGATCTCCTCGTCCCGTTGACTTTTCCCGGAGGGTATAAATTTTCTCAAGTCCCATCATTTTCATCATCATGTGTGCATCTTTGATTGCTCATAACTTCCTGCTCGTAGCTCCATTTTGCGTGTATTATATATCAAAATATTTTTTGGGAGATGCTCTTCATTTCATTCCACTGTGCCATGCTTGTTTGAGTCCATCTTGATGCCCTAATCATCGTTGCAAGAGTGATATATGATGTTAACTGTTGTCTGCTATCAGAACTTGGTGATTTGTCTTCTTCATTGCATTTTGTGTGTGCATCCTATGAGCATGAGCTCTACATGTATTTTGATCTACATCATGCCATCTTTATACGGGTGCTTTTCTCGTATTTGTGTGATATATGTGGTGACTAGCACAAGCATGCAAAGTAGCCTCCATGATGTTGCTGATTTCCGTGTCTTAGTCATTTCAGCTAAGTCTGTAGCTGTAACATTGTGATGCCATGTAAACCTGCTGTCACCATGAGTTCTATGCATAATCTGGAGATGTTCACTAAGAATGTTTTGTTATACATGTTATGCTCTATCTATCCAATGCCCTTGTTTGCATTTATAGCATTCTGTATCTTGTTGTAATCTTGCTCCAAACTTGCTAAATAATGTTACTGTCAGCCTGTTAACATGAAGTCCAGTATTGCCATTTGTTTTGCTAGTGATCCATGCATCCTATGAACTTTCTCTTGCCATGTTTAGCTCTATAATTGTGTTTTCTTACTGTGGGTCACCTTGTCATGCCATGTATTGCTTTGGGGTGAGTTGTACGAGCTCACCAACATGCCTACTTATCGTTGTTTCTGCCATGTACTGTTATTTTCACTGTCTGAATCTGTCATATTACTTGCTATGTTTACATAGGTGCCATCATATCTTATGTGCCTTTTTGGCTCGTGATCAATAAGGGACTTTTGTTATATGCAATTAGTAGATTCATGCCATGCCTTTGTTTTCTATGATCTGTTCCTGTAGCCTATTGTTTTGTAGACCTAAACCTAGCAACCTGATGTTATTTCTGCCATGCCCAGTGATTTCTGCTAAGTCTGTGAAACTGTTATTATTTGCAATCTTGCCATGTCATTTTGAGCATGTTCTAGTGATTTCTGGAGATACCTCAGTGTTTATGTTTTGTCATGCTTTACCTTTACATCATGTCCATGCCATTTGTTATCATGTTGGGGTGCTGTAGCATATTTTCATGATTCTTGCCAAATGCCTAGTTGCTGTTTTGGACAGTTTGTTGCTATATCTTGTTTGGAGCGTATGTGTTGCACCGTTGCTCCGTTTTCAGCATGCTCTATATGAAACTTGCTTAGTTTTGCATGTAGTTTCATATTAGCTTGTTGCATCCTTATTTTGAGAGTGTTTGCTTGATGTTTGAATACATTTTGCTTCAATGCTATGTTTAACTTGTTTTGCTCATATCTTCTAGGCCGTAGCTCCGAACTAAATGAACTTTATATGTAACTTGACTAGAATTTCGTGTAGATCATCTTGGTGCATATAAACTTGCTGTTTAACAACTTGAACATAAGGCCTTGTTCAGATCTGGACCAATTTCAAAATTTGCATATGAGGACTTACCAGAATTGTTATATGTTGTTTCCGGCCTCATTTAAACTTGCTTTGATGTGTTGCTCTTGTATGCATCATCTCTTGCCATGAGTAGCTTCATGTAGCTTTGTCATGCATTCGGCTTGGTTGAGCATCATGCCTTGTTCATGTGTGGTGTGTTTACCATGTTGTGTGCTTCTTCTCGATAGTTCCCGTTTCGTTGCGATCGTGAGGATTCGTTCGTCTACGCTTGGTTCGTCTTCGTGGCTTCATCTTCTTCATGGACTCGTTCTTCTTCCTAGCGGGATTTCAGGCAAGATGACCGTCACCTTGGATCTCATTACTATCATTGCTATGGTAGTTGCTTCGTTCTATCGCTATGCTGCGCCACCTATCACTTGCTCTTCAAGCCTCCCAAATTGCCATGAAACCACCTCTAACCTTTGTCACCCTTCCTAGCAAATCATTGTTTGGCTATGTTACCGCTTTTGCTCAGCCCCTCTTATAGCGTTGCTAGTTGCAGGTGAAGATGAAGATTGCTCCATGTTGGATTATGTTTATGTTGGGATATCACAATATCTCTTATTTAATTAATGCATCTATATACTTGGTAAAGGGTGGAAGGCTCGGCCTTATGCCTGGTGTTTTGTTCCACTCTTGCCGCCCTAGTTTCCGTCATACCAGTGTTATGTTCTTTGATTTTGCGTCCCTTACGCGGTTGGGTGATTTATGGGACCCCCTTGACAGTTCGTTTTGAATAAAACTCCTCCAACAAGGCCCAACCTTGGTTTTACCATTTGCCTACCTAAGCCTTTTTCCCTTGGGAGTCGCGCTCCCGAGGGTCATCTTTATTTTAACACCCCCCCCGGGCCAGTGCTCCTCTGAGTGTTGGTCCGAACTAGAGCCACTTGCAGCGCCACCTCGGGGAAACTTGAGGTCTGGTTTTAGTTGTACATAGTGTTCATCTGGTGTGCCCTGAGAACGAGATATGTGCAGCTCCTATCAGGATTTGTCGGCACATTCGGGCGGCTTTGCTGGTCTTGTTTTACCATTGTCGAAATGTCTTGTAAACCGGGATTCCGAGACTGATCGGGTCTTCCCGGGAGAAGGAATACCCTTCGTGGATCGTGAAAGATTATAATGGGGTAAGTTGGGACACCCCTGCAGGGTATAAACTTTCGAGAGCCGTGCCCGCGGTTATGTGGCAGATGGGAATTTGTTAATGTCCGGTTGTAGAGAACTTGGCACTTGACTTAATTAAAACGCATCAACCGCGTGTGTAACCGTGATGGTCTCTTTTCGGCGGAGTCCGGAAAGAGAACACAGTTTTTGGGTTATGTTTGACGGAAGTAGGAGTTCAGGATCACTTCTTGATCATTGCTAGTTTCACGACCGTTCCGTTGTTTCTCTTCTCCCTCTTATTTGCGTATGTTAGCCACCATACTTGCTTAGTCGCTGCTGCAACCTCACCACCTATCCTTTCCTTACCCATTAAGCTTTGCTAGTCTTGATACCCATGGTAATGGGATTGCTGAGTCCTCGTGGCTCACAGATTACTACAACACCAGTTGCAGGTACAGGTTTTGCGATGATCATGACGCGAGAGCGATGTTACTTGTTTTGGAGTTCTTCTGCTTCTTCGATCAGGGGATAGGTTCCAGGTCGGCAGCTTGGGCTAGCAGGGTGGATGTCGTTTGAGCTTCTGTTTGTGTTTCATCCGTAGTCGGATGTTGATCTTATGTATGATGTATTGATGTATTCTTGCGGCATTTGTATGCCTTGTATGTATCCCCTTCTTTTATGTAATGTTGATGTAATGATATCCACCTTGCAAAAGCGTTTCAATATGCGGGTCTATCCTTGGTGGGACCTTCGAGTTCCTCTCGGATAGGGTCGCATATTGGGCGTGACAATTTGGAATCAGAGCCTCGACCGACCATAGGAGCCCCCCTTGATTGATCGTGTAGTTTGGCCGTTATTGAGTCTAGAAGAAAACTATTTCTGAGTCTAGCTATATCGGAGAGTAGGAATTATTTTTACTCCTCAGCCCCTTCGTCGCTCTGGTGAGGAATCTTGACGTAGGTGTTTCGACTACTCCTCTTCCCCTTCAAATTTTTCTCTAGGATCGCGCAGGTGTTTTTTTCGTTCGTTGTCCCCTCTTTTCATCTGGTGCATTTTCTCGTCAAGTCGATTCGACCTCTTTGTTTTTGCAAGTTCAATCCTCAATTCTCTCTCAACGAAGTTGTTTCTCTGTCCTCAGTTGTCTTCTTTTCCCACCCACCCACCCCTTTTTTCTTCTCGGAGCCGGAGCCCATAATCGAGTATCCATCCTACTAGTGCGAAGCCTTTGCATTCTTTCCTCAAATATTTCAACCGGTGCTTTCTCCTCAAGTTATTCGTCGGTTCTACCTTCCAAGTTGCCTTTATTTCTCGCCCTCCCACCCTCTTATTCCCGGAGCCTGAGTCTCTTTCGAGCATCAATTTCATTCGTGCGGAGTATCTTCAGTTTTTCCTCAGTTGTCTCAACCGGTAAATTCTCGCCTAGTTAATCATTGTTCGTCTCATTTCCTTTTCCGGTGGATCCAATTCAAGTTTTCGGTGTTGATCGTATTCTTTTCCTTGACCGAAGTGTTTTCCCCTTGCTCGTTCCTCCTTTCGCCATTCTATTATCCCGGAGTGTTGAAGACATCTCAGAAGATTCATGTTTGCATCCATCTAATTCGGGGTTGTCACCTCATTCAAATCTTTCAATCGTTCCGGTGCATCACTTCTCATTCGACAATCCTTTCCTACGGTGTTTCTTTTCAGTTGGCCCTAACCCACAGGTCTTTCCCAGGATCTTACCTGACTCTTCTAATTTTCCCGGAGCTATTCTCAAATCCTTTTCAAAGTTTGATGTAAGTATGAATTTCATCAGTCAGATGCTTCTCCAAGATCGCTTTCAAATTCTTTCATGATCGGGTCAACCTTTTCCTCTTTTCATTCTCCCGGAGTATCTCATCAATTTTGGTGTTGTTTCTCGGCGTCATTCTCAACATTTGAAGACCAAAGTAGAGTTTTCCCTAAATCTTGTCCATTCTCCCGAAGATTCGTGGCGCTAGCTTGATGTCATCTTCTCAAGTTGTTTCCAGTCGTGCAATTCTTTTCATCCATCCGGAGTATTCCAGGAGTTGTTCTTCCATTTCGATTATCCGGAGGCTTCCATTTCAGAAGATTCCTTCGTTCCAAGTTTTCAGCTTCGTTCGTTCCCATATTTGTACCGGTGATTCGTTCAAGCATTTTTAATCAGTTTGCGATCTCTTCTTTCTCTTGCATCTTGACTCACTCAAGCATCTTTGTTCGTTTTCTAATTCTTTCCGGTGATTCATTCTCTTTTCGTCATTCGTTTCAATTCCTACGGTGGCTCGTTCAAGATTCTTTCTGTTGTTATCATATCAATTCATTCGTTCTTTCCAGCCCTACCAGTGGTTCACGAAGACTTTCTCAAGTTTTGCGCTATATCCCCCCTTAATCTTTCCAACGAGAATAAGTAGTATGCAAATCAATTGTTTCTCATCAATTTAATTAGTGGAGGATATGTTGGGAATCGTAGCATAATTTAAAATTTTCCTACGCTCACCAAGATGCATCTATGGAGTCTACTAGCAACGAGGGGAAAGGAGTGGATCTACATACCCTTGTAGATCGCGAGCGGAAGCGTTCCAATGAACGTGGATGACGGAGTCGTACTCGCCGTGATCCAAATCACCGATGACCGAGTGCCGAACGGACGGCACCTCCGCGTTCAACACACGTACGGTGCAGCGACGTCTCCTCCTTTCTTGATCCAGCAAGGGGGGAGGAGAGGTTGATGGAGATCCAACAGCACGACGGTGTGGTGGTGGATGTAGCGGCTCTCCGGCAGGGCTTCACCGAGCTTCTGCGCGAGAGAGAGAGGTGTTGCAGGGGAGGAGGGAGGCGCCAAAGGCTGTAGTCTGCTGCCCTCCCTCCCCCCCCCCTTATATAGGCCCCCAAGGGGGGTGCGCAGCCCTTGGAGATGGGATCTCCAAGGGGGGGGCGGCGGCCAAGGGGGGAAGGGGTTGCCTTGCCCCCCAAGGCAAGGGGAAACTCCCCCCCCCTAGGGTTCCCAACCCTAGGCGCATGGGGGGAAGGCCCAAAGTGGCGCCCCAGCCCATTAGGGGCTGGTTCCCCTCCACTTTCAGCCCACGGGGCCCTCCGGGACAGGTGGCCCCACCCGGTGGACCCCCGGGACCCTTCCGGTGGTCCCGGTACAATACCGATAACCCCCGAAACTTTCCCGGTGGCCAAAACTGGACTTCCTATATATAATTCTTCACCTCCGGACCATTCCGGAACCTCTCGTGACGTCCGAGATCTCATCCGGGACTCCGAACAACTTTCGGGTTTCCGCATACATATATCTCTACAACCCTAGCATCACCGGACCTTAAGTGTGTAGACCCTACGGGTTCGGGAGACATGCAGACATGACCGAGACGCCTCTCCGGTCAATAACCAACAGCGGGATCTGGATACCCATGTTGGCTCCCACATGTTCCACGATGATATCATCGGGTGAACCACGGTGTCGAGGATTCAATCAATCCGTATGCAATTCCCTTTGTCAATCGGTATGTTACTTGCCCGAGATTCGATCGTCGGTATCCCAATACCTTGTTCAATCTCGTTACCGGCAAGTCTCTTTACTCGTACCGCAATGCATGATCCCGTGACTAAAGCCTTAGTCACATTGAGCTCATTATGATGATGCATTACCGAGTGGGCCCAGAGATACCTCTCCGTTTACACGGAGTGACAAATCCCAGTCTCGATCCGTGCCAACCCAACAGACACTTTCGGAGATACCCGTAATGCACCTTTATAGTCACCCAGTTACGTTGTGACGTTTGGCACACCCAAAGCACTCCTACGGTATCCGGGAGTTGCACGATCTCATGGTCTAAGGAAAAGATACTTGACATTGGAAAAGCTCTAGCAAACGAAACTACACGATCTTTTATGCTATGCTTAAGTTGGGTCTTGTCCATCACATCATTCTCCTAATGATGTGATCCCGTTATCAATGACATCCTATGTCCATAGTCAGGAAACCATGACTATCTGTTGATCAACGAGCTAGTCAACTAGAGGCTTACTAGGGACAGGTTGTGGTCCATGTATTCACACATGTATTACGATTTCCGGACAATACAATTATAGCATGAATAAAAGACTATTATCATGAACACAGAAATATAATAATAACCATTTATTATTGCCTCTAGGGCATATTTCCAACAGTCTCCCACTTGCACTAGAGTCAATAATCTAGTTACATTGTGATGAATCGAACACCCATTGCGTCCTGGTGTTGATCATGTTTTGCCCTAGGGAGAGGTTTAGTCAACGGATCTGCTACATTCAGGTCCGTGTGTACTTTACAAATATCTATGTCTCCATTTTGAACACTTTCACGAATGGAGTTGAAGCGACGCTTGATATGCCTGGTCTTCCTGTGAAACCTGGGCTCCTTCGCAAGGGCAATAGCTCCAGTGTTGTCACATAAGAGAGTCATTGGGCCCGACGCATTGGGAATCACCCCTAGGTCGGTAATGAACTCCTTCATCCAGACTGCTTCCTGTGCTGCCTCCGAGGCTGCCATGTATTCCGCTTCACATGTAGATCCCGCCACGACGCTTTGCTTGCAACTGCACCAGCTTACTGCTCCTCTATTCAAAATATACACGTATCCGGTCTGTGACTTCGAGTCATCCGGATCTGTGTCGAAGCTAGCGTCGACGTAACCCTTTACGACGAGCTCTTCGTCACCTCCATAAACGAGAAACATATCCTTAGTCCTCTTCAGGTACTTCAGGATATTTTTGACCGCTGTCCAGTGTTCCTTGCCGGGATTACTTTGGTACCTTCCTACCAAACTTACGGCAAGGTTTACATCAGGTCTGGTACACAGCATGGCATACATAATAGACCCTATGGCCGAGGCATAGGGGATGACACTCATCTCTTCTATATCTTCTGCCGTGGTCGGGCATTGAGCCGTGCTCAATTGCACACCTTGCAATACAGGCAAGAACCCCTTCTTGGACTGATCCATACTGAACTTCTTCAATATCTTGTCAAGGTATGTACTCTGTGAAAGGCCAATGAGGCGTCTTGATCTATCTCTATAGATCTTGATGCCTAATATATAAGCAGCTTCTCCAAGGTCCTTCATTGAAAAACATTTATTCAAATAGGCCTTTATACTTTCCAAGAATTCTATATCATTTCCCATCAATAATATGTCATCCACATATAATATGAGAAATGCTACAGAGCTCCCACTCACTTTCTTGTAAACACAGGCTTCTCCATAAGTCTGTGTAAACCCAAACGCTTTGATCATCTCATCAAAGCGAATGTTCCAACTCCGAGATGCTTGCACCAGCCCATAGATTGAGCGCTGGAGCTTGCATACTTTGTTAGCATTCTTAGGATCGACAAAACCTTCCGGCTGCATCATATACAACTCTTCCTTAAGGAAGCCGTTAAGGAATGCCGTTTTGACGTCCATCTGCCATATCTCATAATCATAGTATGCGGCAATTGCTAACATGATTCGGACGGACTTCAGCTTCGCTACAGGTGAGAAAGTCTCATCGTAGTCAACCCCTTGAACTTGCCGATAACCCTTAGCGACAAGTCGAGCTTTGTAGATGGTCACATTACCATCTGCGTCCGTCTTCTTCTTAAAGATCCATTTGTTTTCTATGGCTCGCCGCTCATCGGGCAAGTCAGTCAAAGTCCATACTTTGTTTTCATACATGGATTCTATCTCGGATTTCATGGCTTCTAGCCATTTGTCGGAATCCGGGCCCGCCATCGCTTCTTCATAGTTCGAAGGTTCACCGTTGTCTAACAACATGATTTCCAGGACAGGGTTGCCGTACCACTCTGGTGCGGAACGTGTCCTTGTGGACCTACGAAGTTCAGTGGCAACTTGATCCGAAGCTTCATGATCATCATCATTAACTTCCTCCCCCGTCGGTGTAGGCACCAGAGGAACATTTTCCCGCGCTGCGCTATTTTCCGACTCGGAAGGGGTGACTATCACCTCATCAAGTTCCACTTTCCTCCCACTCAATTCTTTCGAGAGAAACTCCTTCTCTAGAAAGGACCCGTTCTTGGCAACGAAGATCTTGCCTTCGGATCTGAGGTAGAAGGTGTACCCAATAGTTTCCTTAGGGTATCCTATGAAGACGCATTTTTCCGATTTGGGTTCGAGCTTTTCAGGTTGAAGTTTCTTGACATAAGCATCGCATCCCCAAACTTTTAGAAACGACAGCTTAGGTTTCTTCCCAAACCATAATTCATACGGTGTCGTCTCAACGGATTTAGACGGTGCCCTATTTAAAGTGAATGCGGCAGTCTCTAAAGCATAACCCCAAAATGAGAGCGGTAAGTCGGTAAGAGACATCATAGATCGCACCATATCCAATAGAGTGCGATTACGACGTTCGGACACACCATTTCTCTGAGGTGTTCCAGGCGGCGTGAGTTGTGAAACTATTCCACATTTCCTTAAGTGTGTACCAAATTCGTTACTTAAATATTCTCCACCACGATCTGATCGTAAGAATTTTATTTTCCTGTCACGTTGATTCTCAACCTCACTCTGAAATTCCTTGAACTTTTCAAAGGTTTCAGACTTGTGTTTCATTAGGTAGACATACCCATATCTACTTAAATCATCAGTGAGAGTGAGAACATAACGATATCCTCCGCGAGCCTCAACACTCATTGGACCGCACACATCGGTATGTATGATTTCCAATAAGTTGGTTGCTCGCTCCATTGTTCCGGAGAACGGAGTCTTGGTCATCTTACCCATGAGGCATGGTTCGCACGTGTCAAATGATTCGTAATCAAGAGACTCCAAAAGTCCATCTGCATGGAGCTTCTTCATGCGCTTGACACCAATGTGACCAAGGCGGCAGTGCCACAAGTATGTGGGACTATCGTTATCAACTTTACATCTTTTGGTATTCACACTATGAACATGTGTAGCATCACGTTCGAGATTCATCAGGAATAAACCATTGACCAGCGGGGCATGACCATAAAACATATCTCTCAAATAAATAGAACAACCATTATTCTCAGATTTAAATGAGTAGCCATCTCGAATTAAACGAGATCCAGATACAATGTTCATGCTCAAAGCTGGCACTAAATAACAATTATTGAGGTTTATAACTAATCCCGTGGCTAGATGCAGAGGTAGCGTGCCGACGGCGATCACATCGACCTTGGAACCATTCCCGACGCGCATCGTCACCTCGTCTTTTGCCAGTCTCCGTTTATTCCGTAGTTCCTGATTTGAGTTACAAATATGAGCAACCGCACCGGTATCAAATACCCAGGAGCTACTACGAGTACTGGTAAGGTACACATCAATTACTTGTATATCACATATACCTTGGGTGTTGCCGGCCTTCTTCTTGTCCGCTAAATATTTGGGGCAGTTCCGCTTCCAGTGACCACTTCCCTTGCAATAAAAGCACTCAGTCTCGGGCTTGGGTCCATTCTTTGACTTCTTCCCGGTAACTGGCTTACCGGGCGCGGCAACTCCCTTGCCGTCCTTCTTGAAGTTCTTCTTACCCTTGCCCTTCTTGAACTTAGTGGTTTTATTCACCATCAACACCTGATGTTCCTTTTTGATCTCCCCTTCCGCTGATTTTAGCATTGAATATACCTCGGGAATGGTCTTTTCCATCCCCTGCATATTGTAGTTCATCACAAAGCTCTTGTAGCTTGGTGGAAGCGACTGGAGGATTCTGTCAATGACCGCGTCATCCGGGAGATTAACTCCCAGCTGAGACAAGCGGTTGTGCAACCCAGACATTCTGAGTATGTGCTCACTAACAGAACTGTTCTCCTCCATTTTACAGCTGAAGAACTTGTCGGAGACATCATATCTCTCGACCCGGGCATGAGCTTGAAAAACCAGTTTCAGCTCCTCGAACATCTCGTATGCTCCATGTTTCTCAAAACGCTTTTGGAGACCCGGTTCTAAGTTGTAAAGCATGCCGCACTGAACGAGGGAGTAATCATCAGCACGCTGCTGCCAAGCGTTCATAACGTCTTGGTTCTCAGGGATTGGTGCTTCACCTAGCGGTGCTTCTAAGACATAATCTTTCTTGGCAACTATGAGGATGAGCCTCAGGTTCCGGACCCAGTCCGTATAGTTGCTGCCATCATCTTTCAGCTTGGTTTTCTCTAGGAACGCGTTGAAATTGAGGACAACGTGGGCCACTTGATCTACAATACATAGTGTAAAGATTTTTAGACTAAGTTCATGATAATTAAGTTCATATAATCAAATTATTTAATGAACTCCCACTCAGATAGACATCCCTCTAGTTATCTAAGTGAAACATGATCCGAACTCAACTAGGCCGTGTCCGATCATCACGTGAGACGGACTAGTCAAGATCGGTGAACATCTCCATGTTGATCGTATCTTCTATACGACTCATGCTCGACCTTTCGGTCCTCCGTGTTCCGAGGCCATGTCTGTACATGCTAGGCTCGTCAAGTCAACCTAAGTGTATTGCGTGTGTTCCGAGGCCATGTCTGTACATGCTAGGCTCGTCAACACCCGTTGTATGCGAACGTAAGAATCTATCACACCCGATCATCACGTGGTGCTTCGAAACGACGAACCTTCGCAACGGTGCACAGTTAGGGTGAACACTTTCTTGAAATTATTATAAGGGATCATCCTACTTGCTACCGTCGTTCTAAGCAAATAAGATGCAAAAACATGATAAACATCACATGCAATCAAATAGTGACATGATATGGCCAATATCATCATGCTCCTTTGATCTCCATCTTCGGGGCACCATGATCATCTTCGTCACCGGCATGACACCATGATCTCCATCATCATGATCTCCATCATTGTGTCTTCATGAAGTTGTCACGCCAACGATTACTTCTAATTCTATGGCTAACCGTTTAGCAACAAAGTAAAGTAAATTACATGGCGTTATTCAATGACACGCAGGTCATGCAAAATAATAAAGACAACTCCTATGGCTCCTGCCGGTTGTCATACTCATCGACATGCAAGTCGTGATTCCTATTACAAGAATATGATCAATCTCATACATCACATATATCATTCATCACATCTTCTGGCCATATCATATCACATATATCACTTGCTGCAAAAACAAGTTAGACGTCCTCTAATTGTTGTTGCAAGTTTTTACGTGGTTTGTAGGTTTCTAGCAAGAACGATTTCTTACCTACGTATGACCACAACGTGATTTGCCAATTTCTATTTACCCTTCATAAGGACCCTTTTCATCGAATTCGTTCCGACTAAAGTAGGAGAGACAGACACCCGCTAGCCACCTTATGCAACTAGTGCATGTCAGTCGGTGGAACCTGTCTCACGTAAGCGTACGTGTAAGGTCGGTCCGGGCCGCTTCATCCTACAATGCCGCCGAAACAACAAACGACTAGTAGCGGCAAGAAGAATTGGCAACATCAACGCCCACAACTTCTTTGTGTTCTACTCGTGCATAGTAACTACGCATAGGCCTGGCTCATGATGCCACTGTTGGGAATCGTAGCATAATTTAAAATTTTCCTACGCTCACCAAGATGCATCTATGGAGTCTACTAGCAACGAGGGGAAAGGAGTGGATCTACATACCCTTGTAGATCGCGAGCGGAAGCGTTCCAATGAACGTGGATGACGGAGTCGTACTCGCCGTGATCCAAATCACCGATGACCGAGTGCCGAACGGACGGCACCTCCGCGTTCAACACACGTACGGTGCAGCGACGTCTCCTCCTTTCTTGATCCAGCAAGGGGGGAGGAGAGGTTGATGGAGATCCAACAGCACGACGGCGTGGTGGTGGATGTAGCGGCTCTCCGGCAAGGCTTCGCCGAGCTTCTGCGCGCGAGAGAGAGGTGTTGCAGGGGAGGAGGGAGGCGCCAAAGGCTGTAGTGTGCTGCCCTCCCTCCCCCCCCTTTATATAGGCCCCCAAGGGGGGTGCGCAGCCCTTGGAGATGGGATCTCCAAGGGGGGGGCGGCGGCCAAGGGGGAAGGGGTTGCCTTGCCCCCCAAGGCAAGGGGAAACCCCCCCCCCCCTAGGGTTCCCAACCCTAGGCGCATGGGGGGAAGGCCCAAAGTGGCGCCCCAGCCCATTAGGGCTGGTTTCCCTCCACTTTCAGCCCACGGGGCCCTCCGGGACAGGTGGCCCCACCCGGTGGACCCCCGGGACCCTTCCGGTGGTCCCGGTACAATACCGATAACCCCCGAAACTTTCCCGGTGGCCAAAACTGGACTTCCTATATATAATTCTTCACCTCCGGACCATTCCGGAACCTCTCGTGACGTCCGGGATCTCATCCGGGACTCCGAACAACTTTCGGGTTTCCGCATACATATATCTCTACAACCCTAGCGTCACCGGACCTTAAGTGTGTAGACCCTACGGGTTCGGGAGACATGCAGACATGACCGAGACGCCTCTCCGGTCAATAACCAACAGCGGGATCTGGATACCCATGTTGGCTCCCACATGTTCCACGATGATATCATCGGGTGAACCACGGTGTCGAGGATTCAATCAATCCGTATGCAATTCCCTTTGTCAATCGGTATGTTACTTGCCCGAGATTCGATCGTCGGTATCCCAATACCTTGTTCAATCTCGTTACCGGCAAGTCTCTTTACTCGTACCGCAATGCATGATCCCGTGACTAAAGCCTTAGTCACATTGAGCTCATTATGATGATGCATTACCGAGTGGGCCCAGAGATACCTCTCCGTTTACACGGAGTGACAAATCCCAGTCTCGATCCGTGCCAACCCAACAGACACTTTCGGAGATACCCGTAATGCACCTTTATAGTCACCCAGTTACGTTGTGACGTTTGGCACACCCAAAGCACTCCTACGGTATCCGGGAGTTGCACGATCTCATGGTCTAAGGAAAAGATACTTGACATTGGAAAAGCTCTAGCAAACGAAACTACACGATCTTTTATGCTATGCTTAAGTTGGGTCTTGTCCATCACATCATTCTCCTAATGATGTGATCCCGTTATCAATGACATCCTATGTCCATAGTCAGGAAACCATGACTATCTGTTGATCAACGAGCTAGTCAACTAGAGGCTTACTAGGGACAGGTTGTGGTCTATGTATTCACACATGTATTACGATTTCCGGACAATACAATTATAGCATGAATAAAATACTATTATCATGAACACAGAAATATAATAATAACCATTTATTATTGCCTCTAGGGCATATTTCCAACAGGATAAGCATAACGTAATCCTTATTCTTCTTTCTTCAAGTGGTTTTATCTCTTCTTTTCGGAGATTGTTCATCTTATCACATTCTCGGTTCAAAGTGTTTTCATCTTTTCTTTTCCGGAGTTCTAAGCTTCTCGCCGATTTTGTCGCGAACCTCCATCCAAATCATCGCAAGGATTTAATCTTATCCCTTTCATCCTTCAATTTTATCTCGTCATTCTTTTGTTACCGGAGTTCATCACGGTGGCTCATCATGATTTAATTCATTCTTCAAGTGTTCATCAAGATTCTTGTAGGCGTAGCTCAAGTATCTTCTTCTTGCTTCTCAAAGTGCAATTAATTCTCCATATTCTTCTGAAGTGGAGTTTTGCATTTCCTCGTTCTTCTCAGTTTTTCAATCTTTTCCGCTTGTGGTAGGTTACCACCTCATAATTTTGAGATGTTATCCATAAGTCCACAACAAGCTTATTATTTTGTTGTAGAATTTCCAACAACTCCGTTCAATGTTTCCTTCTAGGATGCTCTCTATTTCATTCATGGTAGAAGTTGTCATCTTCTTCCCCGTTCTTCTCATTCCACTCTTTCAAGTCTTCCGGAGGTTTTGTGTTGTTCCTCAAGTCAAGTATCGTTCCATTTCTCAAGTTCATGTTCTATTCTTTCCTTGTTCAGCCGGAGTGCTGCATAAATTCCTTTGTTATTATTCCTTTTTTATCTTGTCCTAACCGGAGTGGTTTCAAATTCAGCCATATTCCTTGAGCTTTTGCTTCTTGTCTCATTCAACATTCCTCTTTCCTACTCGAGTGTTCTTGACTTTGTTCATCCTCACTGTTTTGTTCTTATTTCACCTCATCCCTTTTTCCTTACGTCTCGGTCCTAAGATCTCGGGATGAGATCTCTTGTTAGTGGAGGAGTGTTGTAACGCCCCGGATCCGATGCGCCAGGTGTCTTCCAGTTATTCATCGTTGTTGCCATGTCATTTGCTTGCGTGTTGCATTTTGCCATGTCATCATCTGCATTTCATCTGCATGTTTTTCAAAACTTGCATCAGGTCCTTTTCCGCGTTGTCCGTTTCACGATCCGACACTCCCACACGCGCCCGTCGCCCCTCTCAGACCTTGTTTCGTGAGCGGGAGAAAAACATTCTCAGAATGGACCGAGATTTGCCGAGTGGCCTTGGTATAGCACAGGTAGACTGCCCGTCAAATTTTGTTCCATTTGGAGGTCGTTTGATGCCCCAACGGTTAACCGCATAGCCCGAAACCCCTCTCTCTTTGCAGCCTAGCCTCCCTTCACCACAGCCCATGAGCCCATCTAAACCATCTCCATGCTCTCGGTCGTTCGATCACGATCGTGTAGGCGCAAACCGCACCTCATTTGGACTCTCCTAGCTCACTCTACCTATATAAACACCTCCTCCCCCGAATTTTCGGATCAAATCCTACCCTAACCCTAGTTCAAACTCCTCCCCGCCGCCGGACAAATCTCCCACCGACGGCCGGACATGTCCGTGCCGCCCCTCACCCAATTCGCCGCCGCCACATGGCCTCCTCCGC
>NC_057799.1:32781358-32785805 GCF_018294505.1 Triticum aestivum
CCGCCCCGCATCTCCGCCCGGCGCCGCCCCGTCGTCCCGTGCCTCCCCCGCCAGCCGCCACCTCGCCGGAGTTCGTCGGATCCGGATCGGGACCAGATCCACCGATCCCCGATCCAAACGCCCCGAGTCTCCCCGGTCCGCTCCGTCCCGGGATCTCCTCGTCCCGTTGACTTTTCCCGGAGGGTATAAATTTTCTCCAAGTCCCATCATTTTCATCATCATGTGTGCATCTTTGATTGCTCATAACTTCCTGCTCGTAGCTCCATTTTGCGTGTATTATATATCAAAATGTTCTTTGGGAGATGCTATTATTTCATTCCACTATGCCATGCTTGTTTGAGTCCATCTTGATGCCCTAATCATCGTTGCAAGAGTGATATATGATGTTAACTGTTGTCTGCTATCAGAACTTGGTGATTTGTCTTTTTCATTGCATTTTGTGTGTGCATCCTATGAGCATGAGCTCTACATGTGTTTTGATCTACATCATGCCATCTTTACAGGGGTGTTTTTCTTGTATTTTTGTGATATATGTGGTGACTAGCACAAGCATGCAAAGTAGCCTCCATGATGTTGCTGATTTTCGTGTCTTAGTCATTTCAGCTAAGTCTGTAGCTGTAACATTGTGATGCCATGTAAACCTGCTATCACCATGAGTTCTATGCATAATCTGGAGATGTTCACTAAGAATGTTTTGTTATACATGTTGTGCTCTATCTATCCAATGCCCTTGTTTGCATTTATAGTCTGCTGTATCTTGTTGTAATCTTGCTCCAAACTTGCTAAATAATGTTACTGTCAGCCTGTTAACATGAAGTCCAGTATTGCCATTTGTTTTGCTAGTGATCCATGCATCCTATGAACTTTCTCTTGCCATGTTTAGCTCTATAATTGTGTTTTCTTACTGTGGGTCACCTTGTCATGCCATTTATTGCTTTGGGGTGAGTTGTACAAGCTCACCAACATGCCTACTTATCATTGTTTCTGCCATGTACTGTTATTTTCACTGTCTGAATCTGTCATATTACTTGCTATGTTTACATGGGTGCCATCATATCTTATGTGCCTTTTTGGCTCGTGGTCAGTAAGGGACTTTTGTTATATGCAATTAGTAGATTCATGCCATGCCTTTGTTTTCTATGATCTGTTCCTGTAGCCTATTGTTTTGTAGACCTAAACCTAGCAACCTGATGTTATTTCTGCCATGCCCAGTGATTTCTGCTAAGTCTGTGAAACTGTTATTATTTGCAATCTTGCCATGTCATTTTGAGCATTTCTAGTGATTTCTGGAGATAGCTCAGTGTTTATGTTTTGTCATGCTTTACCTTTACATCATGTCCATGCCTTTTGTTATCATGTTGGGGTGCTGTAGCGTATTTTCATGATTCTTGCCAAATGCCTAGTTGCTGTTTTGGACAGTTTGTTGTTATATCTTGTTTGGAGCGTATGTGTTGCACCGCTGCTCCGTTTTGAGCATGCTCTATATGAAACTTGCTTAGTTTTGCATGTAGTTTCATATTAGCATGTTGCATCCTTGTTTTGAGAGTGTTTGCTTGATGTTTGAATGCATTTTGCTTCAATGCTATGTTTAACTTGTTTTGCTCATATCTTCTAGGCCGTAGCTCCGAACTAAATGAACTTTATATGTAACTTGACTAGAATTTCGTGTAGATCATCTTGGTGCATATAAACTTGCTGTTTAACAACTTGAACATAAGGCCTTATTCAGATCTGGACCAATTTTGAAATTTGCATATGAGGACTTACCAGAATTGTTATATGTTGTTTCCGGCCTCATTTAAACTTGCTTTGATGTGTTGCTCTTGTATGCATCATCTCTTGCCATGAGTAGCTTCATGTAGCTTTGTCATGCATCCGGCTTGGTTGAGCATCATGCCTTGTTCATGTGTGGTGTGTTTACCATGTTGTGTGCTTCTTCTCGATAGTTCCCGTTTCGTTGCGATCGTGAGGATTCGTTCGTCTACGCTTGGTTCGTCTTCGTGGCTTCATCTTCTTCATGGACTCGTTCTTCTTCCTAGCGGGATTTCAGGCAAGATGACCGTCACCTTGGATCTCATTACTATCATTGCTATGCTAGTTGCTTCGTTCTATCGCTATGCTGCGCTACCTATCACTTGCTCTTCAAGCCTCCCAAATTGCCATGAAACCACCTCTAACCTTTGTCACCCTTCCTAGCTAACCATTGTTTGGCTATGTTACCGCTTTTGCTCAGCCCCTCTTATAGCGTTGCTAGTTGCAGGTGAAGATGAAGATTGCTCCATGTTGGATTATGTTTATGTTGGGATATCACAATATCTCTTATTTAATTAATGCATCTATATACTTGGTAAAGGGTGGAAGGCTCGGCCTTATGCCTGGTGTTTTGTTCCACTCTTGCCACCCTAGTTTCCGTCATACCGGTGTTATGTTCCTTGATTTTGCGTCCCTTACGCGGTTGGGTGATTTATGGGACCCCCTTGACAGTTCGCCTTGAATAAAACTCCTCCAACAAGGCCCAACCTTGGTTTTACCATTTGCCTACCTAAGCCTTTTTCCCTTGGGAGTCGTGCTCCCGAGGGTCATCTTTATTTTAACCCCCCCCCCCGGGGGGGGTCAGTGCTCCTCTGAGTGTTAGTCCGAACTAGAGCCACTTGCAGCGCCACCTCGGGGAAACTTGAGGTCTGGTTTTAGTTGTACGTAGTGTTCATCCGGTGTGCCCTGAGAATGAGATATGTGCAGCTCCTATCAGGATTTGTCGACACATTCGGGCGGCTTTGCTGGTCTTGTTTTACCATTGTCGAAATGTCTTGTAAACCGGGATTCCGAGACTGATCGGGTCTTCCCGGGAGAAGGAATACCCTTCGTGGACCGTGAGAGCTTATAATGGGGTAAGTTGGGACACCCCTGCAGGGTATAAACTTTCGAGAGCCGTGCCCGCGGTTATGTGGCAGATGGGAATTTGTTAATGTCCGGTTGTAGAGAACTTGACACTTGACTTAATTAAAACGCATCAACCGCGTGTGTAACCGTGATGGTCTCTTTTCGGCGGAGTCCGGGATGAGAACACGGTTTTTGGGTTATGTTTGACGTAAGTAGGAGTTCAGGATCACTTCTTGATCATTGCTAGTTTCACGACCTTTCTGTTGTTTCTCTTCTCGCTCTTATTTGCTTATGTTAGCCACCATACTTGCTTAGTCGCTGCTGCAACCTCACCACCTATCCTTTCCTTACCCATTAAGCTTTGCTAGTCTTGATACCCATGGTAATGGGATTGCTGAGTCCTCGTGGCTCACAGATTACTACAACACCAGTTGCAGGTACAGGTTTTGCGATGATGATGACACGAGAGCGATGTTACTTGTTTTGGAGTTCTTCTTCTGCTTCTTCTTCGATCAGGGGATAGGTTCCAGGTCGGCAGCCTGGGCTAGCAGGGTGGATGTCGCTTGAGCTTCTGTTTGTGTTTCATCCGTAGTCGGATGTTGATCTTATGTATGATGTATTGATATATTCTTGCGGCATTTGTATGCCTTGTATCTATCTCCTTCTTTTATGTAATGTTGATGTAATGATATCCACCTTGCAAAAGCATTTCAATATGCGGGTCTATCCTTGGTGGGACCTTCGAGTTCCTCTCGGATAGGGTCGCATATTGGGCGTGACAGCAAGGTACAACTTGTAAAAACATCCTATAGTGTGGGGCGGAGGGATTAAACAATAAAATAAGAATAGAGCGATGCTCAACTGACTAATCACCAAAAAGATCAAAAGAATCTTTCAAATTGTTAAAATTTTATAATCCATGGAAGTACAAGATTTTGAAAATATTGATCAGGCACAGTGGCGAGAATGAAGGTGGATGGAAGGGAGGGGGTAAAGAGACATATTCCACTTTCTATTCTTGCAATGAAAGGGTGGTTAGGTAGGCATGATGATTGCCAAGGAGGAAATGAATGGGAGAGAGAATCAGTTGTTGCTATGTGAATGAAAATATGTCGCATATTCAACACATATTCTAAATTATTTGATCACTTTGTTACCAAGAGGATGGCAATTTTATTATCAAGAGGATGGCAATCATTTTTATTGTCATGACATTTTCTATTATCATAACAAATTGATATATTAGAGAAATGCGAGTTTTGTAAAGTAGCATGGCAGTTTTCATGTTTTCAAAGCATGGAATTTATAAACTTATGTTTTCTATTTTTTATAAGAAAAGATGCATCTGTTTTTTGCATATAGCATTTTCTATATGGAGAGTGACTGTTTTAAAGTTTCGCGTGGAATTTTATTTTTCTAGATGCATGATCTTTTTTTGTCATACTCATTGTAAATTTATAAATTAGAGAAATAACAGTTTTATAAAGTAGCGTGTCATTTTAAAAAAATTGGTTTCGCTATTTTTTATAAGATTTTCTTTTGTTCATGCCATTTTAAAAATAAAAAA
>NC_057799.1:32786140-33030599 GCF_018294505.1 Triticum aestivum
AAACATGTACTTACAATGCACGTTGATATTAAGGAGAAAAATAATTACATGTTGATATCACATAGGATATCATTTACACGTTAATTACGTGGATAATCGCAGATGTTGATATTTGGTATGGTATTAGTTGTGCGCCAAACATGTTGAGCCCTCGCCATTGAAGCAATGTAGGTCGTTGGATTGACATAGTTGGATGATCGAGATTTGTTGGATTTTCCCTTTGGGTCTTTTATATTATTACTTTTGACCATAGGGTCTTTTTATATTGGTAATAAAGATGGCTTGTTGCTTGTCTGTTGTAGTTGTGTAGTGTCCTAATTGGGTTGGGCCTTGTCCATTATGTTATCTGTTCCTTTGTGTTAGATACCTCGATGTTCCTTCAACTACGTAGAAAGAGAGACAAATATTAAGGCACATAGTCTCGCTAAACACATTTTATGCCTTTCTTTAGGACACCATGTGTGGCCCCTTAATACTCCAGAGTAAGTTGTATTCCTATGAATGTGTTTAATGATCAATAAAATGGAATGTGTTTAGGCTAAAAAGAACCTAAGCTGACCAGCCTTTTTCTCCATTTTTTGTTGATATATGGTCTTTCCATTGCAAGTGCATGTGTCTACATTACACAAAAGGTGTTAAACAACAAAACTAACATTGTACCCCCTCAAAAAAGATTGTGTGTGTCTACATTACACAAAGCACGCCTTGCTTGTCAATTAGAGGCTGGGGCGCCACCTAGTGGCGCCGCTTGAGGCGTGCTGGTGCGGTGCTTGGTTTGCTGCCGCCCATTCAACTGGCTTGTCTGGTCCATGTTGTGTACATCAGCATTTCTAGGAGGCTTGGCAGATAAATGCTATTCATTTGCATCAGTAAGTCACATACGAGTTGATGTTCATTACAGAATGATATTTGGATTTTTGGCTTTAGCAGGATGTAAATGCAAAGCTATTGGTACACTGGTGTACAGATCTAAGCATGGTAGAGAATCAAAGAAAATAAGAAATTATAAGTTCAATTGTAGATAGAGGACCAACCATTACAGTTGGTTCAAAGGTAGTGTAGAAAATATGTTTGTATTTATTAGCACAGGAAAAAGACATACATAGATACAACCTGATGGCATGGAAAATGCATTACAAACAACTCTTATTATTGTCACTGACCTCCAAGCAGATGCTCGTCGGCGCCATCGTTGGCTCGCCATTGTCGTACGTCCTCACCGTAGACCATGTCTCTCTTGCGGGCGTCACAGAAGTAGCGTCTGTCGACGTATTATTTCCTCGAATATACCTATCGTTCTGGCACGGAGATTTAGTAGTTCTATTTGAGTCATTTTTCAACATCTTCTTCATTTTCTTCTGCTCTTTCTTCTAATAAATTAACAAAATTAGAACCATTATTTTTAGTGGATTTCTGTACATTTTAATCTGTTTCCTTTAGCCCCATAAATGCCACTATGGAGCATGTCCACCTTGCAATCTGATCTGTGGGGAAGAACTTTCTTGTGGCCACAAGAGTAAAGAAAGGTCTAGTGTTTAATCAATATGCTGAGTGTGTTATTGCAGCAGTATACCACGAACTACAGGGTCCTTTGATGTCTAATAATCTGAACACTACCTAGGTGTTATGGCTCTATTCCCCCACCGAACCATGAGTTCACAGTTAAACCAATGAAGAAGAAAATGGAAAAGCATACAGAATGAACGCCTGTAACACCATGCCCACCATGCCAAGTAGTTTCAGTGCCATGTTTTCGAGAGCATCTAGGCCAAGAACCAGTAGGTTTTGAACGACATGGCCCTCTTTTTGGTAAATGAGCGGCAAGCAAAATTAGAGATGGGCTTACTTTGTAATGTCAGCAACTCCTGGTGAGGTTTCAGCTGACAAGAAACACCATAAGAGTTTACATAAACTATACTCGGAAGAATAACACATACTGTTATACGTGACTCTAATGCCACATTAGTCAAATATAGTACCTTATCAATTTTTCACTGCCAGACAAGGATTTAACTTTGACAAAACAGGAAGCAATGAACAATAGACATGTACCACTGGAAGAACTCCAAACCGTGTTCGTTCCCAACTCCAGGAATTAGAATTGACCTGCAAAAAATGGCATCCAAAAAGGTATTTCCAATGGAAATCGTGTTGGACTGTTGTACCATTAGCAATGCATGTTTAAGCTAATGAAGAATTGGGGAAACTGAAACTTTGGCTAGAAGATGAATTAACAATCTTCTGTCCCTCTTACCAATAGCCGGTGAGCGGCCTGTGGGAGGTGGTGACTGTCGGTGTCAAAACCGGCGGATCTCGGGTAGGGGGTCCCGAACTATGCGTCTAGGATCGATGGTAACAGGAGATTGGGGACACGATGTTTATCCAGGTTCGGGCCCTCTCTATGGAGGTAATACCCTACTTCCTGCTTGATTGATCTTGATGAATATGAGTATTACAAGAGTTGATCTACCACGAGATCATAATGGCTAAACCCTAGAAGTCTAGCCTATATGACTATGGTAATGTGTATATCCTTTCCGGACTAACCCCTTCGGTTTATATAGACACCGGGAGGATCTAGGGTTCACATAGAGTCAGTTACATAAGAAGGAATCTTCATAGTTGGTCGCCAAGCTTGCCTTCCACGCCAAGTAGAGTCCAATTCGGACACGGGTACAGCCTTCGGCCTTCATGTCTTCACAGCCCATCAGTCCGGCCCATGGATAACAGGCCGGACGCCCGAGGACCCCTTAGTCCAGGACTCCCTCAGTAGCCCCTGAACCTGGCTTCAATGACGAGGAGTCCGGCGCGCAGATTGTCTTCAGCATTGCAAGGCGGGTTCCCCTTTCCGAACTCCCAAGATAGTCTTCGGATGCGATGATAGTATCCGGACCTGTCACATACACACCATACATAACCGCAGAGAGAATATATATTTTTACACGAGTTCTATCCGCTGACAGCTTTTTACAACACGACATCACGTCTGTCCGGTCATAATTTCGAACCGTTTTTCGTCTGCCGCTCCACGTTTTGAGACGCGGTTGCCATCGGCACATTTTGTCAAAGCGGAGATCGTGTCCCCTTATCGCGGGATTCTCATCAATGCGGGCATGGGTAACCCAACCGTGCCGTTTATACAGCCCTTGGGAATAGGCGAGTTTTTAGGGCGAGTGGGGAGGCGCTTGATATTCGCGGCATTTATAAGGGGATAAGGATTCTCTTCCTTCACCCACACCCTTTCTCTCCTTCAGTCCTTCCGTCCTTGAGCTCCAGCGCCCAAGCTTTAGCTTTTCCTCGTTCGAGAAGGCACTCCAAACATGTCCGGATCTGGAGCTGGAGGCAAGTGGATGGCCTCCTCCGTCAAGAAGAAGGACATCACGGAGCTCCGGGAGGCCGGATATTTAGCCAAGGAGATTGCTCACCGGCTCCCGGCAAAAGGGCAAATCGTCCCTACCCCCGAGCCCCATGAGAGGGTTGTGTTTCTCACACACTTTGTCCGCGGGCTGGGATCCCCTCTTCATCCATTTGTCCGCGGATTGATGTTTTACTATGGGTTGGACTTCCACGATCTGGCCCCCAATTTTATCCTCAATATCTCGGCATTTATCGTCGTGTGCGAGGCCTTTCTCCGCATCCCACCTCACTTCGGCCTATGGCTGAAGACCTTCAATGTGAAACCGAAGGTGGTGAGCGATCAACAAGCAGAGTGCGGAGGCGCCATGGTGGGCCAGAGGCCCAATGTCACTTGGCCCGAAGGCTCCTTTGCGGAGACGGTGAAGGGATGGCAATCGGGGTGGTTTTACATCACCGAGCCACGTGACACCAATTGGGTAGCGACCCCCGAATTCCGATGCGGAGTTCCGATGCGGCTCACTTCCTGGCAAGAGAAGGGATTGGCCTGGGGATCTTCGAACGAGATAATTGGGCTCCAGACATGCGTCCAGAACATGATAACCAAGAAGATCAAGCTTGTCACTGTGATCCAGGTTATGCTCATTCGCCGGATCCTTCCGTGCCAACGTCGGACTTGCTATTTGTGGGAGTACGACCCAGCCAAGCACCAGATGCTACTAGAGCTCTTCAGCGCGACGCACGAAGGTATCTGGAAAGCGCTCTTCAAGGCTGGCGAGAGCCACGCCCACGACTGAAGATCGCGGGCTTAGCTTAAAGCGCCACGCCAATCCGGTAAGTCTTTTAATGTTTTCAAGGTATACCCTTCACCGGCATATTTTGATGATGGATTCTAAGCTCTCCTACCCACTTTGCCAGGCCTGGATCGAGGTGGCGGGGCAGATTAACTGTCCAGCTCCGCTTCTTAAGGAGCAAGAATTCCCACTTTTGACAAAGATGTTGTTTCCGGCGCCTTATGACGTGCCGGAGAAGAAGGCCAAGAAAGCAGCCAAGGGGGCCAGGAGTGGCCTTCGCCGGAAAGGAGCTTCGAACATGATGTCCGAAGATGAGACTCACTCTTCGTCCGCCGAAGACGACGACGAAGAGGAGGAAGAAGAAGATGACTCCCCACCTGAAGCGGGGAGGAAGAAGAGGGCGGCCTCCAAGAACTTGGAGGCGAAGGCGCCCAAAAGGGGAAAAGGCTCCCCCGTGAATAACTCCGCGTGGGATGTCGATAGCAGTCCGAAGCGGCCTTCCCGTGCCAAGCCTCGGGCTAAATCGTAAGTATCAAAAATCCTTACGCACGCCCGAACGTCCGTCCTTTCTGCCTTGCAATGATTGAATCGTATTATTGCAGTCCGGCTCGGGACAGCTCTCCGCTATCTTCATCGGAAGGTTCGCTGGACCCAAAGGAGAGGGCCAGCATGTCGCCGCCGCCCGCTTACTCCCCCTCGGCCAAGGGTGACGACGAGGAGGCGTCTCGAAGGGCCTCCTTGGACCGGGGGAACACTACGGAGATCGTCAGGGCGGCGCCCCAGGATGACTCCCGGACCGCTGGATACATGGGGGAAAAAGCCCCTACGGAGACAGACGGTGTGGGCCGAGTTCTATTCGACCCTCAGCTGGATTCTATTCCGGAGACCTATACGGCTCCGGAATCCGACAAACGGCCCTTCCCGAAAGGAGGGGGCGTGCTACCAGTGTCCTCTGTCCAACCAGAGGCGCCGGATCATCTACTGGAGGCGCTGCAAGGCGCCTCCATCGTGGATGAGCACCGTGCCCATATGGGTACGGTGGTTGAAAAGGTTCGGTCCGTCAAAAACGGGCTGACCGAAGCCTGTGCTAGCCTTCTAGCAGGCTTTGAGGTGAGTACATGATTGTAAGAAGAATATCACAGCGTAGACAGTAGCCCCTGATGCTCTGTTCGGTGTCCGGAAAGAAAAGCCGAACAAAGGATCAAAATTAATTTTCGCAGGAGTCTAACATAAAGTGTCTATGTGAATAAGCAGGCCTCGTTGCGGGCTGCTACCGCTCAAACTGCGGAGGTCTCTGTACTAAAGCAGAAACTGGAGCGGGCTGAGGAAGAGCTCGGCCGCGTGAAGAAGCAGCTGGAGGATAGCCAAGGTATGTTGTAACCTGCGTGTATATTGAAGAGTAAATTGTTCAAGCTGACTAAAGTGTAAAGAACTTTATTAGGGGCCACGACCGAGGTGGCGGCCCTCAAAAAGGCGTTAGCCGAGGCAGAGGACAAAGCGGCCAAGGAGCGCGCCGCGCGCGAGAAGCACGAGGCCCAAGTGGGCGGGGCGCAGCAACAGCTCTAGGGCGCGATCGAGAGATTTGAGTCCTTGGAGCGCGATTGTAAGGCGCAAGAGTCCGAACTGGCGAAGGTCCGCCAGAGCGCACAGGATGTATGAGCCGAAGCCCAGAACGCCCTCCAGGAAATTCAGGCGGCCAAGAAGATTGCGGCGGGTAAGTCTTTCACCATGCCGAGCAAGTATTTAAAGAAACGTTCCTTGTACTTATCCGGATTTGGGTTTTCCAGGGGCGTTCACGGATCTGCCGCAGTATATCAGATGCTGTCGAGCATTATAGAGCCGAAGAAGGGATGTCTACGGAGAAGCTATTCTGGTCCCAATATCTTGGACCCGAACATCCGGTGCCCTTCAGCGACCAGCTAAAGCAGTTGGTCGAGCTGCACAGGTCGGCAGAGCTAGCCATGAAGGACCTGATAGTCTGGCTGTGGCCTGCCGAGCCTATACCTAGCAGCTACTTTGGTCTTGTTAAGCGGCTTGTAAGTGCCTGTCCGCGGCTCAAAGTCGTGAAGCGGTCGCGGTCTGTATTGAAGGTGTGTGTATGGCATTTGCCCGCATCAAGATGCATTGAGCAAAGCTGGATGCTAAGAAGCTGATGATCGAGGGACCGCCGGAGGGCAAGGAGCATCGTCGACCCG
Source organism: Triticum aestivum (assembly GCF_018294505.1). Classification (NCBI taxonomy): domain Eukaryota; kingdom Viridiplantae; phylum Streptophyta; class Magnoliopsida; order Poales; family Poaceae; genus Triticum; species Triticum aestivum. The sequence continues at coordinate 32,792,484 of NC_057799.1, forward strand.
AGCTCTATTTTGATGGTGTCCTGGAGGGGTCCCGCCTTGTGGCGGAGCAATGTTCGAAGGATGTCATATTCCCATGAGAACATTTGTATTATCCTGTCCTGTAATATGGAACAATGATGTTATGTATTATAATGCTTGCGATTTATATTTTACCTCCTGTGCGGCCGTTTATGAAATCTGAGGGTTGACCAGTCGTCGGCTTCTGCCCCCACGTAGATAGTACGGGGGTGTTCGGGATAAATCTAAACACTCTTTACTCCACATTCTGGTCCTTAAAGGAGGTGTTTAGCGCAACGAACAAGGCAATCAGACTATGCGGTCTTTACCGCCCTCACTTAGCCATAGGAGTTTGACAATTAAGAAAGTTGGCGAAGCCCCTGGTATTCGGAAGGCCGGACTAGGGGCGTTGTACACGCCTAATCGGGGGAACCGATTTCGCGAGAAGCGGAAAAAATCTCTAACGATTTGGAACCTCTCGAACAGCTGACCAGCTCTCGCCGCATCATGACAGTCAGTTTTCGGCTTTCTCTATTGAGGTGCTCGTCCGGAAGAACCGGGACACAATCGCAGTAGTTCTCCCTTTACTACCCTAGTCAATATAGCGGAACGTAAGGTAGCAAGCACAGAAGCCGGGCAACCCAACTATTGACCCAAGACATGATTCGGAGCCGATGCATATAATGTTATAAGTTCGGGGTGCCGAACTATACTGTAAAAGTGTTCGGACTTTTATTGCCGTAATGCGGGGTGTAATGAAGCCCCTGGCGTAATGATACGTATAATGGTGTACGCGTGCGGTAAGCAATATATACAAAGGTGAGGAAACAGGAAAATTAAGTAATAAGCTGACCCCCACCATGTATTAACTATTGTGATGTAATTAGTACGTCGAGGCGTACTTTGTGCAAGTAATGCGATAAGCAAGTAAAGCTATTTAACATGCCGCAACCAAGGGCGAGCTGCGTGCGGGTATGTAAAACAGGTATGACAATCGTTTAATAGAGACCACCTGGGGATTCCCTTGTATGCCAGAGCTCCTCGCCTCCTTGGTGTGTTCTGCAAGCGGGTCGTCTGCATAGACCTCGAAAAGGGAAAAAACCCGTAATAAAGAGAAAAGGTAAAGGTGTGCGAATCCCAGGGTCGGTCAAGCCGCACTGTGGATAGCGAGCGAGTTATGCCTCCGTCAGTACCCGTGGGATTTTGAGTGCGTAATTATGTACGCGCGGTACGAATGCCATTTCCTCATCGGGGCTGGGACGGAGGCCGAATTATTAATTCAGCTCTTGACGAATCGAGCTGCCCTGTTGCAGTATAGTCCGGACATTCCTAACGATGTCCGGGGGTTCGGCGGCCGGATTATGGTGCCGCTTTAGAAGGCCGCTCTGTACTTTTGTTGCTAGGGCTGCAGTGTGCTCCTCTGTACGGAGGGAACGTTCCGTGCTTCCATTTACTGTAATGACGCCGCGTGGACCGGGTATCTTGAGCTTGAGATAAGCATAATGTGGCACTGCATTGAATCTAGCAAACCCGGTTCGTCCGAGCAGTGCGTGGTAGCCGCTGCGGAAGGGGACGATATCAAAGATTAGCTCTTCGCTTCGGAAGTTATCCGGGGAACCGAAGACCACCTCCAGCGTGATTGAGCCCGTACAACGGGCCTCTACGCCTGGTATGACTCCTTTAAAGGTAGTTATCGTGGGCTTGATTCGTGAGGGATTAATGCCCATTTTGCGTACTGTATCCTGATAGAGCAGGTTGAGGCTGCTGCCACCGTCCATTAGGACTCGTGTCATATGAAATCCGTCGATAATTGGGTCGAGTACCAATGCGGCCGAACCGCCATGTCGGATACTAGTTGGATGATCTCGACGATCAAAGGTGATCGGGAATGACGACCATGGGTTGAATTTTGGGGCGACTGGCTCTACCGCATAGACGTCCCTGAGTGCGCGCTTACGCTCCCTTTTGGGGATGTGTGTCGCATATATCATGTTCACCGTTTTGACTTGAGGCGGAAATTTCTTCTGCCCCCCAGCGTTCGGCTGCCGGGGCTCCTCGTCATCGTCCTCGCTCTGCGATTCACCTTCCTTATTTCCGCTATTTACCCTGCTGGCTTGCTTAAAGACCCGGCAATCTCTGTTAGTATGGTTGGCCGGTTTGTCTGGGGTGCCATGTATCTGGCACGGACGATCGAGTATGCGGTCCAAGCTGGATGGTCCTCCGCCGTTCCTTTTATAGGGCTTCTTTCGCTGGCCGGACTTGGAGCCACTGAATCCGGTGTGAACTGTAGTGTCATCGGTGTTATCGACATTACTTCGGCCTATGTGTATGTTGTGTCGGAGCTTGCCGGTGCTGTTTCTGGCCTCGGAGGGGCCTGCTTCGTTGGCTATGTTTGTACTGCGAGCCAGCCAACTATCCTCTCCCGCGCAAAAGCGGGTCATAAGTGCCGTGAGGGCTGCCATGGACCTCGGCTTTTCTTGGCCGAGGTGGCGTGCTAGCCATTCATCACGGATGCTGTGTTTAAAGGCCGCTAGGGCTTCGGCATCCGGACAGTCGACGATCTGGTTCTTTTTGGTTAGGAACCTGGTCCAGAATTTTCTGGCTGATTCTCCAGATTGTTGAACTATGTGGCTTAAGTCATCGGCATCCGGTGGCCGGACATATGTACCTTGGAAGTTGTCAAGGAAGGCTTCTTCCAAGTCCTCCTAGCTGTTGATGGAGTTCTCAGGCAGACTATTTAGCCAGTGTCGAGCTGGTCCTTTGAGCTTTAATGGGAGGTATTTGATGGCGTGGAGGTCATCTCCTCGGGCCATGTGGATGTGGAGAATAAAATCTTCGATCCACACTGCGGGATCAGTTGTTCCGTCGTATGATTCAATATTGACGGGCTTGAACTCCTCGAGGAATTCGTGATCCAGCACCTCATCTGTGAAGCAGAGAGGGTGTGCGGCGCCTCTATAGTGGGCCGCGTCACGGCGCACCTCCGATGAAGTCCGTCTGCGGCAAAATTCTCCATTATCAGCTCTCTAGCTCGAACCGGACATAGTTCGGCCGCGAGTCCCCCCTCAGGGACAGGTTTTTCAATGAATTTAGCACATCGCCGAAGGGCGAGTGTTGGAAGATATCTGCGGCGCTGAACTCGAAGATTGATAATCGCTCCAACTCGGTGTCCAGGAACGTGCGAGGTTCGGAACTTATAGCCGGAGACGAGTCCGGAATTCCGTTGGCGCTGATATTTCCTGGTGTTGAGCCTGTGTGCGGTTCCAACGCCGCGGACTCTGTGGCTTCGGATGGTGCAAACTGCTTCTAAGGTCGTAGCAGTTGCAGGAACCGTCTCTAGAGTCTGGTCCGATGACAGATTTAAGTCGTGTTCATCGGAGCGAGGGGGAGCGATCGCAGCAGCCTCAAATCCATTGAAGATCAAGTCTCCACGGATATCCGCGACATAGTTCAAGTTTCCAAATCTGACGTGGTGGCCAGGGGCGTAGCTATCGATCTGCTCCAGATGGCGAAGCGAGTTGGCCCGCGGTACGAAGCCGCCGAACACAAAAATCTGCCCGGGGAGGAAGGTTTCTCTTTGGACAACGTCACTATCGACGATTGAAGGGGCCATCGAACCTTTCGTCGACTGCACATGGAACTCTCAGAAAGCACCAATGTCGGTGTCAAAACCGGCGGATCTCGGGTAGGGGGTCCCGAACTGTGCGTCTAGGATCGACGGTAACAGGAGACTGGGGATACGATGTTTACCCAGGTTCGGGCCCTCTCTATGGAGGTAATACCCTACTTCATGCTTGATTGATCTTGATGAATATGAGTATTACAAGAGTTGATCTACCACGAGATCGTAATGGCTAAACCCTAGAAGTCTAGCCTATATGACTATGGTAATGTGTATATCCTTTCCGGACTAACCCCTCCGGTTTATATAGACACCGGGAGGATCTAGGGTTTACATAGAGTCGGTTACATAAGAAAGAATCTTTATAGTTGGTCGCCAAGCTTGCCTTCCACGCCAAGTAGAGTCCAATCCGGACACGGGTACAACCTTCGGCCTTCATGTCTTCACAGCCCATCAGTCCAGCCCATGGATAACAGGCTGGACGCCCGAGGACCCCTTAGTCCAGGACTCCCTCAGTGACCACCGCGACCTGTAGAGAGGCAACCTCAACCAGTGAAAGGGGTGGGGCCAAAATCTCATTGCACCTGCAACATGGAAGGAATGGCACCATTGAAACCGAGCCTTTTGGTTTAGTCTTTATCTCAAACATGAGTTCCTACTCTTGACTGAATGAGAATCACAATGTACAGATAAAAGGATAGTAGTTATGATAAGATGTTTATACCTTTTTAATCTATCATAAGATGTTCCTACAAATTACAAATATGAAATATAATACATCAAACAGTGCCTTTAAACATAATACTTCCAGGGATACTATGCAGCTAGCTCAACAACAATCGAGAAAAGAATATGGATTGGATTACATCTGAACCACTGACTATAACATCAACATTTGCAAGGCAAGGCTTACATCTCCATATTGCACAGGACCAGACGCAGAAACATTTCAACAAACATATGGCGGGCTTGAGTGTAGGGCAAACCTGAGAGCACTCTCGTAGTCGTAGATGGTCTGGACAAACGCCATAGAAAGGTGGGTCCACGAGATGGCGGATCTTGTCGCAGTAAACGTCAACGGCGAGGACCGTGTGCGGGTTCTCGGCCATGAGCTTCTCGTAGAGGTGGAAGCAGATGAACCCACCGGCCTCGATGACGCAGATTGCGACCTTCCCTGTGCGCAAGGTCGACGACAGGGATGCGGGCTCGGGGGACGACCTCCTTCGGGATAGATCGTACCACAAAAGGGCTTGACTTCTTGCTACTGGGAAGAAGTTGATGGTTGGCATCGGCTGCAGGGCCAAGTCGTCATTCTCCATGGCCACCTAGCCAGATCCAGCCCTCGCCATCTCTCTCTCTCTGCGCTTAGATGGAGGCGAGGACGAGGCGCTCCACCCCTGCTCGGGCCAGCGAGGTGGGGTTCTGCGAGGCTAAAGGAGTTGCTGCTCCTTGCTCGGGCGCCGGAGGTGCATCAGACGTGGGGGCGGCGGCGGCACTACAGGTTTGGGAACCTAGAAGTGGAGAAAGCGCAAGGGGGCTCGGAAGCCTTGGAGTGGCCCAATTAATTTTCCTTTTGTTTTTTTTCTCTTATCTCCAATGAACGTACAGGGGAAGCCACCAACCCACGCGCTCCCTGGATCCGTCGTTTTCTTTAGCCAATCGATCGATCCTACATGGCACGCGCGAGCGAGCACCCTTGATGCACACATTAATGTTTTGGATACCTCACACATAAAACAACATAATTAGGTGGAAAATAAATAAATAAATAAATAAAGGTGTTAAACAACAGAACAAAGTCGTTTCGACTAGACCAATAGCAGCTCTCAGATGTTGTTTTAGTTGTACCTTGATATTATTCTCTTATACGTTTCTTTTCTTTTTTTAATAACACAGTACAGACGCATGCGCTCATGTATACGCGTATGCACTCATCCTTATAAACACATACATGCGGATGCTATCCATATGAGCACCTTCGAGAGACTGGGCAGGCATATCATCTTGAGATTTACGAATTCACCACAATTAAGTATGGCAATGGGTAGGGTATGGGGAGGGTAGAGCAATACCATACCCATACCCATGTTGTCAATGCGTACAAAATTCTACCCATACCCGTACCCACGGGTATGAAACTTTACCCGTACCCATACCCGGCGGGTACCCATACCCATTGTGTACCCAACGGGTAGATCAAATAGTACACAAGTTATTCACAATTTCACATTCATCAATGTCACATTTGACCAAAAAAATATTTATCTCAACTCAGTAACAGATAGATGAGTATATAACAATTATCTCAATTCAAATTGACGATTGGTGACAACTTTAACATAGATTCAGAATCTCACGACACACTTCATTGGTAAGGTATACGTGTCAGTATAAACAGGTAGGGTATGGTTATATCCATGGGTACAAGGCTATACCTGTTCCCTACCCATGACTTAACGGGTAGGGTATAGGTACTACTCATGGGTATAAAATTGTGCCCATACCATACCCATGGGTAAAATTGCCATCCTTAGCCACAGTCGCCTTGTAGTTGACGATAACGTCTCCTCCAACTGAACGCGTTTCATCAAAAATCTTGAAATAAATCCAGCAAAACGCGACCACCAGGACTTGAACTCTGGTGGGCTAAGGATGCCACTGTCCTCCTAAACATCCATCCACAGGTTGGTTCGCATACATTTGTTTTCTTTTGATAGACACACCACGGCTTGCTGATCTATAAAAAACACACCAAAAGTGTCTACCCTGTGCACGGCAAAAGAAAAAAGGTTAGAAATTTGAGAAACACGGATTAAAAAAATGTTCACGAAAATAAGCTTTTGTTTTGCAATTTTGAAATACATTACCTCTGTCCCAAAATTCTTGTTTAAATTTTTTTAGATACATATGTATTTAACACTAAAATGTGACTAGATACATCTGTATCTTGACAAATGTAAGATAGGAATTTTGGGACGGAGGGAGTATTCGTGAAACTTAAAATGTTCGTGGAGCTATAAAATCTCACAAATTTAATGTTTGCCGCCACTTTTTTTAAATGTTCGTCGTGCAATTAAATTTTCTTCAAGATTATTTGAAAAATGTCCATTCATGTATTAAAAAAATACTCAACTGGTATTTAAAAATGTTCATCCTGCATTTAAAATGGTTCAACATAATTTGAAAAAGTTTATTGCATATCTAGAAAAATATTCAACTAGTATTTAAAAATATTCACCGAGTATTTAAACATTGCTCGCCAATATGGTCAATGTTATTTAAAAAATATTACACATGTAAAAAAGGTCATCATCCATTAAACGAAAGCAAGTTTTGTTCATGTCTATATTTCACCGAATCTACAGAGTTACCCGCTTAAAGGATTACAATCTGTTGAGTTTAATAGGAGTTAGGATTATGAGAAAATATTATCGAAAAAGTTTTAGTAATAAAATAAATAGTTTTAAGAAAAAACCGGAAGCGTTTCTGTGTTACCAAAATGGTTTCGGGGCATATGAGGTAATATTGGACGGACTAAAAAATTTGGGACCTAATATAAATACTAGCAAAAATGCCTGTGCATTGCAACGGGAGAAAAAAAATCATAATCTCTAATGGTCCTGATCACATTTTGTTGTATCACCGAGATACACTATCACTCTCAATTTCTTTGAATCATGAACATTTTTTAAACTCGTGAACATATTTGAAATCATGAACATTTTTCAAATTCATGAAAACTTTTACAACTTTTTGAACATTTTTCTGAAATCAGAACATTTTTTTGAATTCATGAACATTTTATACTATTTGCAAACATTTCTTTAAAATTCTAAACATTTTTTAACAATTTCATGAATCTGCGAACATTTCTAGAATGGACGAACATTGTTTTGGAAATTAGTAGAACAATTTTTGAAATAGACGAACATTTTTTGATTTAACGAACATTATTTGAAATGCATGATCATTCATTTGAATCAGCAAACATTTTATGAATGAATAAACTATTGTGTAAGTCACGAACAGTTTTTCAATTTTTAGGATATTTTTCCATTCATGAACTTTTTTGAATTGGCGAAATTTTATTCAATTTTAATAACATTTTTTAATACACAAACTTTAAAAAAATCATGAACATTATTTGATTTTCTAAACATTTGTTTGCAAAATTTTGACATTTTTTAATAAGCAGACATTTTTATAAGATTGCAAACATGTTTTGAATCTACAAACATTTTATGATTTATTAAACTTATTATCTCAAAATTATCAATTTTTGGATTTTTTTTAAGTCCCAAATTATTTAAAGTAGAAAGAAACAAAAACCAAAAAAATGAAAAATGAAAAAAAATGAAATTTAAAAATAAGCTGCCCGGACATGGACCGGCCCAAACGGGTGCACTGCGTCTTCTCCCAGTGCGCAGAGCGCAATATAGGAGGTCCCTAGTGCATGGGCCAGCCCAGGCAGGGGACCCATTGTGTGAAACTTTTTTATCATTTATAGGTGGCGTTGGTGGGTTTGTCTCAAAAAAGGTGGCATTTGTGGGTAATCTTTTGCAACTTTGTGGCAATTTCTATGACATGCCGCAAGAAGCAATAACCTCTTTATTATTAGGTATAAATGAGAGGCCTCCGGTAATTACCGTGAGCCTCCTACGATTTATTTAGGGGCTATGGGCTAATAGAATTTGCTAAAGGCCTCATAGGAGAAAGTTGATGAGCCCTATGTGCCCAATAAGGTTGCCCCACCCCCTTGGGAGGGCTGAAATGGGGTTGGAAAGGGACTTCTCTCCTTGACCGGCGCGCAAGGGGAGTTCCCCTCCCCAAGTGGGCCCCCTCCTCCTTCCACCTATATATATGTGAGGGGGGCACCCCCTCTAGAGACACAAGTCCCTTTGATCTCGAGTGCCACCCTCTCTCTAGTTTGGATCTAGACTTTTTCTAGTTCTAGTTTTATCTCTAGTTCCTCATAATAGAGAAGCCCCGTGAGGTTCTCTTCTCCCCCCTCTAGTTCTCCAGCGACACAAAGCTCTAAACGATGAAGGGATGTCGGATCGTGAAGCCCATACACGTGCAATCCGTAGAGAGGTCCTTCTTTCGGTCTTCGGTTCGAGGGATCGTACGTGAATGGTTTGAGGGAGTTCATCAACGATCTATGCGAACTCTTCTGCAGCTGCAACTCGAAGTTGGTAATGATCTGATCTAACCTTGTTTTTGCATATTCATAGTGATCCGGCAGTTTGATGCGTAGGGTAATTTTTTTTGTTTCTACTATTCCCATATTGTGCACCTCCGCCTATCTGTTGCCACCGGAGGTCACCTTTACGCGCCCATGGCTCAACATCATCCACCACAATATCATGGCCGAGACCATCCCCAACCTCACCGACAACGAGTGGGTATGTTTTGTCTGGTTCTTCATCCGTGGGCTCTGGTTTTTGAGTCATCCCTTCTTCAGGGTCCTCTCCACTTCTACTAACTTCAACTCCACCACCTTTCCCAAATTCCATCATTCACATCTTGTGCTTTGTCACACTTTGTGAAAGCCTTCTTGTGTTGCCAGCCGCATCTTGGTCTGTGGCACAAGTTCTTTTTGTGTCAAGCTGCAGATCAACGCAAATGAGAAGTGTGAGTGTGGCGGCGCCAACATCAACAAGGTGGCCGGCTCCAAGTAGACCGGGACTTCATGGATACCGACGAGAACAGGCAAGAGGAGTGATTTTACATCTCAAATGTAATATTAGAATATCTTCCTCGGGCCGGCATCTTTATGCCCTTTACTCTGAGTCCCTGACCAGGCGCTACTCCTAGAAGCCGTAGTGTAGCTCGGATGAGTTCGACGTGGTCAAGAAGTCGTGCCAGAAGACCTCGAAGCTGGTAGACGAGGGATTGGCACTCGAGCAGGTCATGCATGTTGCCCTTAGCCAAGGAATCTAGTCATTCCAAGCGAGGGTGCACCCGATGTGGGAGTACAACGGGGTGGACGACTCTACCCGGGCCATCTGAGGTGGTACATCATAAAGCTCTCTATCAGGAATTCGATCAGGATCATCGTCCCCCGGGGAGTCTCCGTCCACACCCCGCCCTCAGCCTCCCCCTCCATCACCTCCCACTACCGCCGCCGTCGCTGAGGACGCTGCGGGGCGAAGCCCCTGTGGTGAGGCGGCGGCGGCAGCGGCGCAGTCCTCAGCCGGCGGTAACGCGTGGGGGCAGCGGCGTCCATGTTCCTCCTCCTCGAACGGCAGTGCGCAGCGGGTTGGCGGTGGCCAGGAGATCTCCGGCGGCCATTGGTGGATGAGATTTTGGCTGCGATGAGATTTGATCTGGGCCCGAGGATTTAGATTGAGATCCACTGCGGCTGCGCCTCGTCTCGACAACGGCAAGAGGAGATCCCCCTGGGTAATCTTCGCGGCACGAGGACGTCCGGGTCTCTTGGCCCGGGCATGGTGATGGTGGCTGCCTTCTCAACCGAAGGCGGTTGGCCAGGCTGGTAGTGACGGATCTTGGATCCCACTATTAGCACCGGTGGCGAGTTGGGGAGACATAGTCGCCGGTGAAAACCGAGCCGACTCCGGTCATGGCGGGCGATGGTGGCGTCTACGTCGTTACCTTGATGAAGGCATCGTCAAGCAACTATCGTCAACCTGCTCGTGCCGCTCCAGGAGAAATCCTAAGATCACCGGACCGTACGATGGTGGCGCTGCAGTGTCGTGTTCCCTCTTGGGAGCATCGTTTGGGGAGCGACGCTGGATGGAAGAGGCGTGAGGTGGTGTGGCGTGCCTTCTCTCGCGTCGACGACGGCGGGTCTCGGCGGCATGGAGCAGCGGGGTCTCACCGGTGGCCATGCGATGATGGACGAGCGCAGGATGGTGGCGGTGTCTGGCGTCGTGGTGGCATCGACGGCAGCTAGACCGGGCAAGGTAGATGCAGCAGTACAACACTGAAGATGGATTGGTGGAAGGTGGCTGCGGCGGCCTCATATCCGGCAGGCGTCCTGGTTGAGGAGTGCGCCGGACTGGTGGGTGCCCCATACCCGGCAGGCGTCCTGGTTGGGACCTCAGGTTTTAGATGTTAGGTTTGGCTGCGAGGTCTGTTTGGTATTAGGCCCAGACTATCAGCACCCCTTCATCAACTGGATAGGAGTAGCGACAGATGTTGCCTAGACTGTGGCTTTAGTCTTACTGATGTATGACTTTGTAAAGTCTTGTGTGAATAATTAATTAAGTGGCTGCATGCATCGTCTAGATGCAGAGACCGGAAGTCCTCCTCCTTTAAAAAAAAAATCTAAGATGGCTTCTATGAGGGCAAGTACATTGGGGAAATGCTCTCGCTCATGTTTAAGATCAAGACAATCAATTTCCTCAACGGCGCCACCGACGGTGGATTCTCTGCCATAGTGCTAATAGTGGAGGTAAACACGTGGCCTATATGTCCTTCTAGTTGATGATCAACTTGGGTTATATGTCTTGATAGTCTGCTTGTTGTCGCAGCCATGGTACACCAACATCAGCTTCCTGACTCTACAACCCGAGGACCCCCAACCCAAAGGGCAGATTTGGCTTTGATCCGAGGACACCACCAGGACCACCACACGTGTCAGGTGGGCTCTGCGATCACGGTCGACCTCAACGACGACAATTAGATTAGCCACAATAGAGAATAACGTACACCAGTAACATACACATATCGCTAGAAGACTATGTTACTATCTTTACAGTGGGTACTAACAAAAGTGTGATGTCATGCAAAGCTTCATTTATTAGGTTATATACACATATTGCATTGGGATATGTGATGTTACAGTAACTATCTAAGAGGATGCTTGGATCCAAGGGACTTATTTTAGTCTGACTAAAAATAGTCTCTTTAAGAGGCTAAAGTTCCAAGCACTCCTGACTAAAGAAAACTAGTCTTGAGACTAAATTTTTTAGTCAGGGATACCCCTACTAAAATGTGGATTAGTCCTCTCTCTCCTCATTTAACTCCTCTCCTTTAACACAGGCGAGTTCTGGATTGGAGGGTTTGGAGGATAATAAATGCTCATTAACTTGATTTTAGTCTCTTTAGTATTTGGATCCAAGCATGGATGAGGGTAGCAAGTTTTAGTCCCACTACTTTTAGTCATGGGAATAAAACGTATCCAAGCACCCTCTAAGTTACCAGAACTACCTCTCTCCTCATTAACTCATTGCCACATAAGCAAATTTGCTGAGTTGGACTCGATGTTACTGCTGAAGTTACTCCCACTGTGGCTAGTCTTACACATGGCACATCCACCTCGGGCGCCGCTGGGCAGGATCCGCCTGAGGAGACAGGACGGGAGAAGCGCCAAAGGTCCTTCAGGACCAGGCGCCTCAAACAACCGCCTTACCTGTCTCCACCGCATCGGTTCCATGCCCGCTGGGGGTGCTGTGGAGCTACTACCCGCAACTTTTGGTTCTGTGTTGGGGCACTAACACGCTCAAATCCTCTATCTACAATATGGTGGTTTTTTAACCAAGTTCGGGCCGCTGGGAGGCGTAATACGCTACGTAATGCTAGCTTTTATTAACTGAAAGTGATTAACTGGATGTACAACGATGAACTTTCCTTGTTGGGGTTTGCCGGGCCAGGGAAAGTGCACTCGCGCATACGAAAATAAACTCTGAGGGAGTCAAACCCCTATCTACATAGTGTGGGCCTTCTTTTATAGTCACAAGGGGTCACTATAGTGGCTACAAGGTAGCGGGTACAATATATGTACAGTGGAATACCTATCACATTAAATGCGGGGGCATGTATCGTCATATCCCGTTGCCCGGGTTGAACGCATGTCCTGTCATAATGTAGCAGACTTTTACTGGCATAACACTTTTACCGCGACACGCTGCAGATGAAGTGTCCCTCGCACGGTAAAAGGGGGTGGTGAATCACCTTGGGTGCCTCCTAACCCTGTGGAGGCGTGTACTCTACTTGACAACTCGCCATGCATCATGGTAGGCCGCAGCATACCTGTTCTTGGCCCCACCGCTGTAGCCCTGCGCCTGACAGCCTCTGATTGGTCGTTCACGGGGCGGCCGATGGCAGGGCGATAGCGGATGAGGGAGTTGTCGTCGGGGGGGGGGGGGGGGCAGAACTCTTCTAGGGTAATATTGGCCTTGACATTGTTAGTGGTGCCAGAAGACTCTTCCTCAAGTGTGATGTGTCTTGTCGGTGAGAGTCTTGACAAAGACCTGCATGCCACCATGTTGCCACAGCCAGTGTGGAAGTATGGATTCCTTGTGGACATTCTAGTTAGCAAGGGTGCGATCATCCTTGAGATGCGTGCCAGCCGCGAGGCAATCACCACTTCCTTTGAGGTAGGTTTCCTCTCTCTCTTGGATCTTGACGAAGATCTCCATACCAAACCCCGAGCCAAACCGGCGGCAGCCACGTAAGTAATTCAGAAGTGTAAACATATCCGGCCAATCGTGTGGATGCTCTAGACGTTCTTCTGAAAATTAAACTAGCGTCGGTTGTTAGATGCTTGTACATGTGGAAGACGAGAAATAGCTAACGTTTTGATCATGCGCTGCTTACCTCGAAGGCATTATACACGTGCCCTTGGCAGTTAGCACACCAGCTGCCACACCCACACCAGTCCCATATCACTTTGTCGAGCAGATCAGATGAGACCAACAGCTCAGCGCTCATGTAGCAGACGGAGCTGGCAGTGGCAGTTGCACTGCCCCGCACTCCTCTGCCTCCTCCGCTCCCTACTTCCAACTATCCACTCCATCAATGGTCGCAACCCCCCACGCAGCAGCCGCAGGTCTATCTCCACACTCAGCCCGCCGGTAGCCCTCCTCCCGCAGACACATGGCCTGGAGGCGGCTCGCCGCCCGCTCCCGCCGCTGTCCCGTCCCGCCCGCCCCGCGGCCCCCGGCGCCGCGCCCGCCCCCGCCGGCGGGACCCGCCGCGGCCACGCCGCCGCTGCGCCGCCTCCTCCTCCCCCTCTCGCCGCGCCGCTTCGCCGCCGCCGCAGCCTCCTCGCCCGCGCGGCTGTTCCACGCCGCTGCGGTGCGCTGGGGGAGCAGGTCGCTCGCCAGTGATGCCTCCGCGGCGAGGGAGCCCTCCGCCGAGCTGGTGGAGGTGCCCCTGGCGCAGACGGGGGAGGGGATCGCCGAGTGCGAGCTGCTGCGCTGGTTCGTCAGCGAGGTGCGCCTCATCTATGCCGCCTCCTTCCTTTGTCACTGCTTGCTTCCACTTCGAAGTCTGCTTTGGGAAATGTTTGGGGGAATTCTACTGTCAGTTGCGATGCACGCTAGCAATTAGTACTATATATATAGTTTGAGCATGGTGAAGTTCGATTGCTTGTTGATTGCCCGATTGGGATGGTGTTTGCCTGATTATCATCTGAACTACTGTAAGATAGTGTCGCCTATAATCTGAAGAATGTGCTACTCCATTCGAACTCAATCTTGTCTGTTTTGTGTTCATTTATTTACTTTCATCTCAACTTGGACTTGTTCTTTTACTTGCTCGTTTGGCAGGGCGACCAAGTAGATGAATTCCAGCAGCTCTGTGAGGTACAGAGCGACAAAGCAACCATTGAAATTACAAGTCGTTTCAAGGGAACGGTACATCAGATTCAGTTTGCCCCTGGTGACATAGTAAAGGTAGCTTTTGATTATATACTTATAAATGCTTCAGTTTTTGTTGTTGCTGGTATTCCTTTTTTTTACTAGATCTTGGAATCTAACATTATTATTCCTCTGGGAGTCCTTTCAGTCTGAATAGATTTATTTGACTGTCTCCTTAATTTTCTGAAGTCAATGTGTGCTTCTTAGGTCGGTGAAACTTTACTTAAGATGATTGTCAACGACAGTCAAGTTGTACCTCATGATAGCCTAGCTTCATCCCCTGACATTCCACTTGGAGTGGATACTTCTACAAGTCCTTCAAGTCAAGGCAATGCTCCTCGTGGGTCTCTCTCCACACCAGCCGTCAGGCATCTAGTGAAGCAGTATGGGCTCAACATAGATGATATTCAGGGTACAGGAAGAGATGGTAGAGTTTTGAAAGAAGATGTGCTGAATTACGCTGCCAGCAAGGGTCTTCTCCAGGAGCCGCCATCAGCTATGGAAGAGAATGTTGGTAAAGTTGAGTTACCGGAGGGAGGAAAACCACTACTTGATCCACAGTTTTACGAAGATAAGAGAATTCCTCTCAGGTATTACAACATTTCTTTATAACCTGCTTTGATATCGTTCGTCACGTACATAACCACAATGGTGCAGAGGCCAGGGGTTTAACCTCCTTTTCGAAAAGAAAAAGAAAACGTACATAACCACTTCAAAATGTCTTTCTTCAGGGGTTACCAGAGATCAATGGTGAAATCAATGAGCCTGGCTGCAAAAGTACCACATTTTCATTATCTGGAGGAAATAAACTGTGATGCTCTTGTAAAACTTAAGGCATCATTTCAGAAGGAGAATAAAGATCATGATGTGAAGCACACCTTCCTTCCATTCCTCATAAAATCTCTTTCTGTGGCACTGAGTAAATATCCTTTGTTGAACAGCTCTTTCATTGAAGAAGCAAATGAAGTTACTCTCAAAGGTATGCAATCTCTGAGTTTGCACTCTTGTGACCATCATTCTGGCAAATTATCTTAAAACAATTCAGGGGGGTCACTCAGGGGCAAGTGTTTTGAAATCCCTCACAGAGGATATCTATCGCATCCTCAACAGTACATGATCTTTTTGTAAGCAGGTTTTTTTGTGTGTGCCTACATGAAAACCAGGGAATTCCACCCGTCAAATCTTGCACCTTTCCTTATCAACCAACCTCTAACAAAAAAACTCATGCTACGCTTCTGTTAAGCTGGATGTTCTTCAATTACCTTGTCTTACAAGCTGGATTTTGTTTTATTTTTTCGCTAATCTGCAATAAGATAAATTTCCCTGCAAAAAAGAGTTTGCAATATGCTAGAAAACGTGATTTCTAAATAATATTGTTGGATCTTTTTTACCTTCCAAAGTGCACCGTGTTATGCTGTCATTATTTCTCCGCAAGTCACCTTTTGTACTGAAGGTGCCATGCCTCATGACATTGGTTTGTTATTTGTTTAGGATCCCACAACATAGGGGTAGCTATGGCTACAGCACAGGGATTAGTGGTACCAAGCATCAAGAAAGTCCAGTCACTTTCTATATTGGAGGTCAGCAGCAAATTCTTTTCCCCCTTAAATTCATGATAAGTTCACATGCTAAAAAATAATAATGTCATCCTGTATTCAGATAACAACCTAGAGAAATATCAGAAATATTTGCAGTTAGGCGACCTATCAAACTCATTATTTCCCGTAAATGATTGACTATAAACCTGTAGTCCATTTAATCACATCTTCATTTGGACATAGTTTCTTTTGTGGCTTGGCTCCCCAATTTTTTCCCATGATTACACCAGATCACGAAGGAATTGTCAAGATTACATGAGATGGCACTGCAAAACAGACTAAGCACCAACGATATCACTGGTGGAACCATAACACTGAGCAACATAGGCGCCATCGGTGGCAAGTTTGGCTCTCCTGTTCTCAACCTGCCCGAAGTAGCGATCATTGCGCTCGGCCGCATTCAGAAGCTCCCTCGCTTTGATGATGAAGAAAACGTTTACCCGTCCTCGACAATCAATGTACGATCATTGCCGTACATACATACCTAGCGCTGGGCTTACATTGCTTTGCACTTGCACTTACTCGGACATCCTGTTGTATGCCATGCAGGTGACCGTTGGAGCCGATCACAGAGTCGTCGACGGTGCCACGGTTGCAAGGTTTTGCAACGAGTGGAAAAGCCTGGTGGAAAAGCCAGAGCTGCTCTTGCTGCACATGCGATGATCCAGCAAGTTACCTGGATGCAGAGGGCCGCTCGGTCGAATTCGAAAGATGCTGAAATTCAGGCACTCTGCCATCTGAAGTTCAGATGCAAAGCCAGGTTGGTAGATAGGGCCATAAGGAGTCAATCAACTCAAGTATATGTAACCAATAATTGATTGACGTGGCCTCTCTTCTGCAAGCTATGTGATCGCCCTGTGAATATTTGTATATTACCTTGGAAATAAAGCTATATACCTGCAATGAACAAAAATAAAAATAGAAAAAGAATTCAAAATATTTTGATTTTTTTGCAACAAACATTGCTTAGTTTTCTGCCTGCGTATAATTTCGTGATGATATGACATTTGTGGATGTATGGAAAAAAATATCAGTGCTCCAAACTGCTTTTAAAAACAGTATTTTTACAGGCTTGATTTTTCTTTTTTTTCCCAAGGCTTCCACGAATGCCATACACACTTCTGTAACATTCATCCATGTTTACAATTTTTTTTACTTTGTTTACTACTCCTTTTTTACATTTTACTGTTCATCCAGGTGAAACTCCATGTCGGGAGTGATTTTTTCTGGTAGGTGAGGCTTTTTTGTTTTTGAATCTTCTAGTAGGTTGAGTAAGGTTGGATACAGTTGGACCGGGCTTCATTGGAGATGGACGCCAATAAGAAGAGGCAAATGCATTGGATACATTACCTCGAAATTGGATAGCCAGTGTCCATTGGATTGTTGTTGTGTCTTGTAGTACGTTGCATTGTGGGCGCATCTTTGACTCGCTATATGCGAGAAGAAAGAATCCATCGCCCTACATGGACTGCGCTATCACGGGCGCAGCGCTGGCTCCCTATCTCAGGTTTTTCTTTTTCTGTTTTATTACTTTTATGTGTCTTTATGAAATGGAACCATGTTTACTTAAATTTTAAAAAATGTTCATACAGTGTAAAATAATGTTGATAGCATTCAAAAACTATTTGTGATATTTAAAAATAGTTCACAAGTTTGAGAAAAATGTTGGCGATATTTGAAAAATATGCATACAATGTAAAAAATAATGTTCACGTAATTCAGAAAAAACTTCTACCATTCAAACACATATTTGATACATTTTCAAGAAATGTTCGCTTGTTTCAAAAAATATTTGTGACATTTCTAAACAAGTCAGTACAATGTAAGAAAAATGTTCATGTAGTTTACAAAATGTTTCGTGAGATTAAAAACTCAATGTGTGTTTGATTTTTTGTTAACATGTATTCATACAAATGTTCAAAACATGTATTTGAAAAAAATACATCATGTGTTTAAAAAATGTTCAATCTGTATCAAAGAAATATTCCACGAGTATACTAAAAATGTATATTAAAGAATTATGGAACAAAGGGAGTGCAATGTGTATTAAAAATAAACATGTAAAAGAAGGGGGAAATAAAATAAAACCATTGAACAAAAATCCCAGTAAAAACCAAAGAACACTGATAGAAAAACAGATAGAAACGAGAAAAAGAAAAAGAAAACCAGTCGGAAGGTTCTAAAGCCAGTCCAAACTTGTAAACCACTACATGATCTATAGAGAGCTGGGTCGGCTCGTTTATTTTTTTTTGAGGGTAAAACCAAGTTTATTCATTAAAATCCACATCAAGTGGGATACATCTCTGGTCATGAGGAACGCCGAACCAGACGTGGCGCCCTGGACCTCTCGAGAGGGAAAACTTGGCTAAGCTATGTGCCTCATAATTGATAGCACGACTTTCAAAGGAAAAGATACAATGAAATAAAGATGCTCTAAGATTTATTTCCGCGATGATCGCTCCATACGTCCCATGTGACTTCCTGTTGATGTCCGATACCACTTGTTGGCAGTCCGAAGCTATAACAAAATTCTGGATACCCATATCTTCTGCAAGCGATAAAGCCTCCCGGCAAGCGAAAGCTTCAAGAGTTGCTGGGTCTTCCACTCCCTCGACAACTAGGGCCGAGCTGCCCATATAGTTTCCACCCTCATCTCTGCACACTGCCGCTACTGATCCTCCTCTTCTTGTCATAACCCCTGCATCAACATGAATCTTGCAGTATCCCATAGGAGGCTTCTTCGGTCGGCGCTGAACAGATGGAGCAAACGCTATTGTGGCGACCCGACCTGGTTCCTTCGTCCGTATAGTATCTAGTTCAGCGATGAAACAACCAATGAAGCCGTAGGTAGATTGAGGGCTCTGAAAAATAGATTCATGGATCGCCTTACGTCGTGCATGCCAGATGGACCAAAGTGTAACTGCAGCAAGGATAAAATGCTCGTGTGACAACACTTGCATGAGTGTGAACAGCCACTGCCGCACACTTGGTTCCGTATTCTCTATGATTTTTTGTGTGATATCCTCATCAATGAGTGCCCACACGCTCCTTGAAGATGAGCATTCCAACAAAGAGTGACGCCACGAGTCCCGGTTACCACAAAGCCCGCATTGGTCGGAGTCAGCCATATGTCGGTGTGCCCTGACATCGTTTGTTGGGAGGGAGTGTTTCGAGAGTCTCCATAAGAACATGCAAATTTTCCCCGGCACCTCCGTCTTCCATAATCTCTTCCATGATCCCTCCTCTGCAATGGAGCTTGAAGGTCCAGCGGACCCTTCCAACCAAGCCTCCCTTCCGAGTTTAGTTGCAACCAACATCTTGTACGCAGATTTGACAGAAAAAACTCCATGTTTCTCATAGTGCCAAGCCCAGAAGTCGCTTATATTCCTTGTGCATAGAGGGATTGCAAGTATGACCTGTGCATCTATTGGTATAAAATGTTCTTGGATCACTTGCCTGTTCCAAGATGCTGTTGCGCCAATGATAAGCTCTGACACTCGAGTGGGTGGGTTTGGAGAAATACTTCCGAGGGGCCGAAACATGCCCTCACGTGGCAGCCAATTCTGATCCCAAATATGAGTGGACTCTCCGTTTCCTATGCGTCTGATTAGGCCCTGCCTGAGTGTATCCCTGCCCTCGACGATGGCACGCCAAACTTGGCTAGGGTGGCTCCCTAGTTCGGCATCCAGTATACCCGAGTTAGGATAATATATACTTTTCAAAATACGTGCACTCAAAGTTTCAGGATTCTGTAGCAGCCTCCAAGCTTGTTTTGCCAACATTGCTAGGTTAAAGAGCTCAAAGTCTTTGAACCCTAAACCCCCATGCCCTTGGGCCGCGTCATAGTTTTCCAAAAGACCCAATGAGGCTTCCGTTTTCCTTCCTTGCTACCCCACCAGAATTTTCTGATAAGCATATTCAGATGTTCACATAATCCTCTTGGGAGCTTGAAACAAGACATAGAAAAAACTGGTACTCCTTGGGCCACAGATTTAACTAGCACTTCCTTTCCCGCTGAGGAGATAGTGCGTTCAATCCATCCCTGAACTTTACTCCACAAGCGATCTTTTAAGTACTTAAAGGCCCTATTCTTTGAGCTCCCTATATCAGATGGCATACCCAAATATTTCTCATTAAGGGTCTCATTTGGTACATGGAGTATTTCTTTGATCTCTTGTCTTACCGAGTCAGGAACCCCCTTGCTGAAATATATGGACGATTTTTCATGGTTGATCCGCTGCCCAGTTGCCTGGCAGTAGGTCTCCAAAACATGGTACACCTCGTTAGCACCCACACCATTGGCCTTGATAAACAGCAGGCTGTCATCAGCGAATAAAAGATGGCTCACAGGTGGTGCCGTAGAGGCAACCTGCAGACCACTTAGGTTGGATAACTCACTCTTTGATTTTAAGAGGCACGAAAGGCCCTCTGCTGCTAGCTAGAACAAGTATGGAGATATCGGGTCCCCTTGTCTGATCCCTCGCGAAGGTTTGAATTGTTGAAGCTTCTTCCCATTGAACAAAACAGAGAAACTGACCGTGGTTACCAGGCCCATCACTATGTCCACCCACCTGTTACTGAAACCCAGCTTTAGCATTATAGCTTTGAGGTAAGGCCACTCCATCCTGTCATAAGCTTTCGTCATATCAAGCTTTAGAGCACATGACTGGTTTTTCTTGGCCTTGTTCCTCTTCATGAAATGCAAGCACTCGTAGGCTGTTATAATGTTATCCGTGATCAGTCTACCTGGAACAAAAGCTGACTGTTCCTCTGATATAATTTCAAGCAGCACTTCTTTGACGCAATTTTATACAACACATTGCAGAGACTAATTGGGCAGAATTGAGACAGGAGCAGTGGGTTTTTTTACCTTTGGGATTAAAACCAGCATGGTCTCATTGATGCACTCCGCTGATTCCGTCCCTTCGACTATCCTCAAGACAGCCTTTGTAACGTCCTCCCCAAACATGTCCCAATGGTGCTGGAAAAAATGCGCCGGGAATCCGTCCGGGCCGGGTGCCTGTTGGGGATCGTAGCAGAAATTAAATTTTTTCTACGCATCACCAAGATCAATCTATGGAGTCATCTAGCAACGAGAGAGAGGAGTGCATCTACATACCCTTGTAGATCGCGAGCGTAAGCATTCAAGTGAACGGGGTTGATGGAGTCGTACTCGTCGTGATCCAAATCACCGATGACCGAGCGCCGAACGGACGACACCTCCGCGTTCAACACACGTACGGTTGGGGAAGACGTCTCCTCCTTCTTGATCCAGCAAGGGGGAAGGAGAGGTTGATGGAGATCCAGCAGCACGACGGCGTGGTGGTGGAAGTAGCGGGATTCCAACAGGGCTTCGCCAAGCGCTGCGGGAGGAGGGAGATGTGTCACGGGAGGGAGAGGGAGGCGCCAGGGCTTGGGTGCTGCTGCCCTCCCTCCCCCCTCTTTATATAGGGCCCCTGGGGGGGGGGCGCCGGCCCTAGGAGATGCAATCTCCAAGGGGGGGCGGCGGCCAAGGGGGTGGCTTGCCCCCCAAGCCAAGTGGGGCGCCCCCACCCCTAGGGTTTCCAACCCTAGGCGCAGGGGAGGCCCAAGGGGGGCGCACCAGCCCACCAGGGGCTGGTTCGCCTCCCACTTCAGCCCATGGGGCCCTCCGGGATAGGTGGCCCCACCCGGTGGACCCCCGGGACCCTTCCGGTGGTCCCAGTACAATACCGGTGACCCCCGAAACTTTCCCGGTGGCCGAAACTGGACTTCCTATATATAATTCTTCACCTTCGGACCATTCCGAAACTCCTCGTGATGTCCGGGATCTTATCCGGGACTCCGAACAACTTTCGGATTTCTGCATACTAATATCTCTACAACCCTAGCGTCACCGAACCTTAAGTGTGTAGACCCTACGGGTTCGGGAGACGTGCAGACATGACCGAGACGACTCTCTGGTCAATAACCAACAGCGGGATCTGGATACCCATGTTGGCTCCCACATGTTCCACGATGATCTCATCGGATGAACCACGATGTCGAGGATTCAATCAATCCCGTATTCAATTCCCTTTGTCAATCGGTACGTTACTTGCCCGAGATTCGATCGTCGGTATCCCAATACCTTGTTCAATCTCGTTACCGGCAAGTCACTTTACTCGTACCGTAATGCATGATCCCGTGACCAAACACTTGGTCACATTGAGCTCATTATGATGATGCATTACCGAGTGGGCCCAGAGATACCTCTCCGTCATATGGAGTGACAAATCCCAGTCTCGATTCGTGCCAACCCAACAGGCACTTTCGGAGATACCCGTAGTGCACCTTTATAGCCACCCAGTTACGTTGTGACGTTTGGCACACCCAAAGCACTCCTATGGTATCCGGGAGTTGCACAATCTCATGGTCTAAGGAAATGATACTTGACATTTGGAAAAGCTCTAGCAAACGAACTACACGATCTTGTGCTATGCTTAGGATTGGGTCTTGTCCATCACATTATTCTCCTAATGATGTGATCCCGTTATCAATGACATTCAATGTCCATAGTCAGGAAACCATGACTATCTGTTGATCAACGAGCTAGTCAATTAGAGGCTCACTAGGGACATGTTGTGGTCTATGTATTCGCACATGTATTACGATTTCCGGATAACACAATTATAGCATGAACAATAGACAATTATCATGAACAAGGAAATATAATAATAACCATTTTATTATTGCCTCTAGGGCATATTTCCAACAGTCTCCCACTTGCACTAGAGTCAATAATCTAGTTACATTGTGATGAATCGAACACCCATAGAGTTCTGGTGTTGATCATGTTTTGCTCTAGGGAGAGGTTTAGTCAACGGATCTGCTGCATTTAGGTCCGTATGTACTTTACAAATATCTATGTCTCCATTTTGAACACTTTCACAAATGGAGTTGAAGCGACGCTTGATATGCCTGGTCTTCCTGTGAAACCTGGGCTCCTTGGCAAGGGCAATAGCTCCAGTGTTGTCACAGAAGAGAGTCATCGGGCCCGATGCATTGGGAATAACTCCTAGGTCGGTAATGAACTCCTTCACCCAGATTGCTTCTTGTGCTGCCTCTGAGGCCGCCATGTATTCCGCTTCACATGTAGATCCCGCCACAACGCTTTGCTTGCAACTGCACCAGCTTACTGCCCCACCATTCAAAATATACACGTATCCGGTTTGTGACTTAGAGTCATCCAGATCTGTGTCAAAGCTAGCATCGACGTAACCCTTTACGACGAGCTCTTCGTCACCTCCATAAACGAGAAACATATCCTTAGTCCTCTTCAGGTACTTCAGGATATTCTTGACCGCTGTCCAGTGTTCCATGCCGGGATTACTTTGGTACCTTCCTACCAAACTTACGGCAAGGTTTACATCAGGTCTGGTACACAGCATGGCATACATAATATACCCTATGGCCGAGGCATAGGGGATGACACTCATGTTTTCTCTATCTTCTGCCGTGGTCGGGCATTGAGCCGTGCTCAATTGCACACCTTGCAATACAGGCAAGAACCCCTTCTTGGACTGATCCATATTGAACTTCTTCAATATCTTGTCAAGGTACGTACTTTGTGAAAGACCAATCAGGCGTCTTGATCTATCTCTATAGATCTTGATGCCTAATATATAAGCAGCTTCTCCAAGGTCCTTCATTGAAAAACACTTGTTCAAGTAGGCCTTTATGCTTCCCAAGAATTCTATATCATTTCCCATCAACAATATGTCATCCACATATAATATGAGAAATGCTACAGAGCTCCCACTCACTTTCATGTAAACACAGGCTTCTCCATAAGTCTGTGTAAACCCAAACGCTTTGATCATCTCATCAAATCGAATGTTCCAACTCCGAGATGCTTGCACCAGCCCATAGATGGAGCGCTGGAGCTTGCATACCTTGTTAGCATTATTAGGATCGACAAAACCTTCCGGCTGCATCATATACAATTCTTCCTTAAGAAAGCCGTTAAGGAATGCCGTTTTGACGTCCATCTGCCATATCTCATAATCATAGTATGCGGCAATTGCTAACATGATTCGGACGGACTTCAGCTTTGCTACGGGTGAGAAAGTCTCATCGTAGTCAACCCCTTGAACTTGTCGATAACCCTTAGCGACAAGTCGAGCTTTATA
Source organism: Triticum aestivum (assembly GCF_018294505.1). NCBI lineage: Eukaryota > Viridiplantae > Streptophyta > Magnoliopsida > Poales > Poaceae > Triticum > Triticum aestivum. Next base: position 32,816,455 of record NC_057799.1, read on the forward strand.
GATGGTAACATTACCATCCGCGTCCGTCTTCTTCTTAAAGATCCATTTGTTTTCTATCGCTCGCCGATCATCGGGCAAGTCTGTCAAAGTCCACACTTTGTTTTCATACATGGATCCTATCTCGGATTGCATGGTTTAAAGCCATTTGTTGGAATCTGGGCCCGCCATTGCTTTTTCATAGTTCGAAGGTTCACCGTTGTCTAACAACATGATTTCCAGGACAGGGTTGCCATACCACTCTGTTGTGGAACGTGTCCTCGTGGACCTACGAAGTTCAGTAGTAACTTGATCCGAAGTACCTTGATCATCATCATCAGCTTCCTCTCTAGTCAGTGCAGGCACCACAGGAACATCTTCCTGAGCTGCGCTACTTTCCGGTTCAAGAGGTAGTACTTCATCAAGTTCCACTTTCCTCCCACTTACTTCTTTCGAGAGAAACTCTTTCTCCAGAAAGGACCCGTTCTTGGCAACAAAGATCTTGCCTTCGGATCTGAGGTAGAAGGTATACCCAATGGTTTCCTTAGGGTATCCTATGAAGACGCATTTTTCCGACTTGGGTTCGAGCTTTTCAGGTTGAAATTTCTTGACATAAGCATCGCATCCCCAAACTTTTAGAAACGACAGCTTAGGTTTCTTCCCAAACCATAATTCATACGGTGTCATCTCAACGGATTTCGACGGAGCCCTATTTAAAGTGAATGCGGTAGTCTCTAAAGCATAGCCCCAAAATGAGAGCGGTAGATCGGTAAGAGACATCATAAATCGCACCATATCCAATAGAGTGCGATTACGACGTTCGGACACACCATTTCGCTGAGGTGTTCTAGGCGGCGTGAGTTGTGAAACTATTCCACATTTACTTAAGTGTGTGCCAAATTCGTGACTCAAATATTCCCCTCCACGATCTGATCGTAAGAATTTTATTTTCCTGTCACGTTGATTCTCAACCTCACTCTGAAATTCCTTGAACTTTTCAAAGGTCTCAGACTTGTGTTTCATTAGGTAGACATACCCATATCTACTCAAGTCATCGGTGAGAGTGAGAACATAACGATAGCCTCCGCGAGCCTCAACACTCATTGGACCGCACACATCAGTATGTATGATTTCTAATAAGTTGGTTGCTCGCTCCATTGTTCCGGAGAACGGAGTCTTGGTCATTTTGCCCGTGAGGCATGGTTCGCATGTGTCAAATGATTCATAATCGAGAGACTCTAAAAGTCCATCAGCATGGAGCTTCTTCATGCGCTTGACACCAATGTGACCAAGGCGGCAGTGCCACAAGTATGTGGGACTATCGTTATCAACTTTACATCTTTTGGTATTCACACTATGAATATGTGTAACATCACGTTCGAGATTCATTAAGAATAAACCATTGACCAGCGGGGCATGACCATAAAACATATCTCTCATATAAATAGAACAATCATTATTCTCGGATTTAAATGAGTAGCCATCTTGCATTAAACGAGATCCAGATACAATGTTCATGCTCAAAGCTGGCACTAAATAACAATTATTGAGGTTTAAAACTAATCCCGTAGGTAAATGTAGAGGTAGCGTGCCGACGGCGATCACATCGACCTTGGAACCATTCCCGACGCGCATCGTCACCTCGTCCTTTGCCAGTCTCCGTTTATTCCGCAGCTCCTGCTTTGAGTTACAAATATGAGCAACCGCACCGGTATCAAATACCCAGGAGCTACTACGAGTGCTGGTAAGGTACACATCAATAACATGTATATCACATATACCTTTGGTGTTGCCGGCCTTCTTGTCCGCTAAGTACTTGGGGCAGTTCCGCTTCCAGTGACCACTTCCCTTGCAATAAAAGCACTCTGTCTCAGGCTTGGGTCCATTCTTTGGCTTCTTCCCGGCAACTGGCTTACCGGGCGCGGCAACTCCCTTGCCGTCCTTCTTGAAGTTCTTCTTACCCTTGCCTTTCTTGAACTTAGTGGTTTTATTCACCATCAACACTTGATGTTCCTTTTTGATCTCCACCCCCGCTGATTTCAGCATTGAATATACCTCAAGAATGGTCTTTTCCATCCCCTGCATATTGAAGTTCATCACAAAGCTCTTGTAGCTCGGTGGAAGCGACTGAAGGATTCTGTCAATGACCGCATCATCCGGGAGATTAACTCCCAGCTGAGTCAAGCGGTTGTGTAACCCAGACATTTTGAGTATGTGCTCACTGACAGAACTATTTTCCTCCATCTTACAACTGAAGAACTTGTCGGAGACTTCATATCTCTCGACCCGGGCATGAGCTTGGAAAACCATTTTCAGCTCTTCGAACATCTCATATGCTCCGTGTTGCTCAAAACGCTTTTGGAGCCCTGGTTCTAAGCTGTAAAGCATGCCGCACTGAATGAGGGAGTAATCATCAGCACGCTGCTGCCAAGCGTTCATAACGTCTTGGTTCTCTGGGATGGGTGCGTCACCTAGCGGTGCTTCTAGGACATAATCTTTCTTGGCAGCTATGAGGATGATCCTCAGGTTCCGGACCCAGTCCGTATAGTTGCTGCCATCATCTTTCAGCTTGGTTTTCTCTAGGAACGCGTTGAAGTTGAGGGCAACGTGGGCCATTTGATCTACAAGACATATTGTAAAGATTTTAGACTAAGTTCATGACAATTAAGTTCATCTAATCAAATTATTCAATGAACTCCCACTCAGATAGACATCCCTCTAGTCGTCTAAGTGAAACATGATCCGAGTCAACTAGGCCGTGTCCGATCATCACGTGAGACGGACTAGTCAACATCGGTGAACATCTTCATGTTGATCGTATCTTCTATACGACTCATGCTCGACCTTTCGGTCTTCCGTGTTCCGAGGCCATGTCTGTACATGCTAGGTTCGTCAAGTCAACCTAAGTGTATTGCGTGTGTAAATCTGGCTTACACCCGTTGTATTCGAACGTTAGAATCTATCACACCCGATCATCACGTGGTGCTTCGAAACAACGAACCTTCGCAACGGTGCACAGTTAGGGGGAACACTTTCTTGAAATTATTGCGAGGGATCATATTATTTAAGCTACCGTCGTTCTAAGCAAATAAGATGTAAAACATGATAAACATCACATGCAATCAAATAGTGACATGATATGGCCAATATCATTTTGCTCCTTTTGATCTCCATCTTCGGGGCGCCATGATCATCTTCGTCACCGGCATGACACCATGATCTCCATCATCATGATCTCCATCATCGTGTCTTCATGAAGTTGTCACGCCAACGATTACTTCTACTTCTATGGCTAACGTGTTTAGCAATAAAGTAAAGTAATTTACATGGCGTTATTCAATGACACGCAGGTCATACAAAAAATAAAGACAACTCCTATGGCTCCTGCCGGTTGTCATACTCATCGACATGCAAGTCGTGATTCCTATTACAAGAACATGATCAATCTCATACATCACATATATCATTCATCACATCCTTTTGGCCATATCACATCACACGACATATGCTGCAAAAACAAGTTAGACGTCCTCTAATTGTTGTTGCAAGTTTTTACGTGGCTGCTATAGGTTTCTTAGCAAGAACGTTTCTTACCTACGCCAAAACCACAACGTGATATGACAATTTCTATTTACCCTTCATAAGGACCCTTTTCATCGAATCCGATCCGACTAAAGTGGGAGAGACAGACACCCGCTAGCCACCTTATGCAACTAGTGCATGTCAGTCGGTGGAACCTGTCTCACGTAAGCGTACGTGTAAGGTCGGTCCGGGCCGCTTCATCCCACGATGCCGCTGAAACAAGATAAGACTAGTAGTGGCAAGAAAATTGACAACATCTACGCCCACAACAAGTTTGTGTTCTACTCGTGCATAAAAACTACGCATAGAGCTAGCTCATGATGCCACTGTTGGGGATCGTAGCAGAAATTAAAATTTTTCTACGCATCACCAAGATCAATCTATGGAGTCATCTAGCAACGAGAGAGAGGAGTGCATCTACATACCCTTGTAGATCGCGAGCGGAAGCGTTCAAGTGAACGGGGTTGATGGAGTCGTACTCGTCGTGATCCAAATCACCGATGACCGAGCGCCGAACGGACGGCACCTCTGCGTTCAACACACGTACGGTTGGGGAAGACGTCTCCTCCTTCTTGATCCAGCAAGGGGGAAGGAGAGGTTGATGGAGATCCAGCAGCACGACGGCGTGGTGGTGGAAGTAGCGGGATTCCAACAGGGCTTCGCCAAGCGCTGCGGGAGGAGGGAGATGTGTCACGAGAGGGAGAGGGAGGCGCCAGGGGTTGGGTGCTGCTGCCCTCCCTCCCCCTCTTTATATAGGGCCCCTGGGAGGGGGGGGGGGGGCGCCGGCCCTAGGAGATGCAATCTCCAAGGGGGGGCGACGGCCAAGGGGGTGGCTTGCCCCCCAAGCCAAGTGGGGCGCCCCCCACCCCTAGGGTTTCCAACCCTAGGCGCAGGGGGAGGCCCAAGGGGGGCGCACCAGCCCACCAGGGGCTGGTTCCCCTCCCACTTTAGCCCATGGGGCCCTCCGGGATAGGTGGCCCCACCCGATGGACCCCCGGGACCCTTCCGGTTGTCCCGGTACAATACCGGTGACCCCCGAAACTTTCCCGGTCGCCGAAACTGGACTTCCTATATATAATTCTTCACCTTCGGACCATTCCGGAACTCCTCGTGACGTCCGGGATCTCATCCAGGACTCCGAACAACTTTCGGATTTCCGCATACTAATATCTCTACAACCCTAGCGTCACCGAACCTTAAGTGTGTAGACCCTACGGGTTCGGGAGACATGCAGACATGACCGAGACGACTCTCCGGTCAATAACTAACAGCGGGATCTGGATACCCATGTGGGCTCCCACATGTTCCACTATGATCTCATCGGATGAACCACGATGTCGAGGATTCAATCAATCCCGTATTCAATTCCCTTTGTCAATCGGTACGTTACTTGCCCGAGATTCGATCGTCGGTGTCCCAATACCTTGTTCAATCTCGTTACCGGCAAGTCACTTTACTCGTACCGTAATGCATGATCCCGTGACCAAACACTTGGTCACATTGAGCTCATTATGATGATGCATTACCGAGTGGGCCCAGAGATACCTCTCCGTCATACGGAGTGACAAATCCCAGTCTCGATTCGTGCCAACCCAACAGACACTTTCGGAGACACCCGTAGTGCACCTTTATAGCCACCCAGTTACGTTGTGACGTTTGGCACACCCAAAGCACTCCTATGGTATCCGGGAGTTGCACAATCTCATGGTCTAAGGAAATGATACTTGACATTTGGAAAAGCTCTAGCAAACGAACTACACGATCTTGTGCTATGGTTAGGATTGGGTCTTGTCCATCTCATCATTCTCCTAATGATGTGATCCCGTTATCAATGACATTCAATGTCCATAGTCAGGAAACCATGACTATCTGTTGATCAACGAGCTAGTCAACTAGAGGCTCACTAGGGACATGTTGTGGTCTATGTATTCACACATGTATTACGATTTCCGGATAACACAATTATAGCATGAACAATAGACAATTATCATGAACAAGGAAATATAATAATAACCATTTTATTATTGCCTCTAGGGCATATTTCCAATAGCGCCTTGGTGGGCTACATCTGAAAAAGAGCTTTTTTCACTTCCTCTGCACTATACGGAGCATTGAGAGACTCGTTCATTTCCGTAGTAACTTTGGTAGGTACTGTGTCCAAGACTTGGTCCATCTCATGGACCCCCTCTGACGTATACAAGTCTCTATAAAACATGTTGGTCATATTTTCCATCCCCACCACATTATCATTCGTCTGGCCATTCGGTTTTTGGAGTGCTCTAATTTGGTTCTTTCTTCTTCTGCGGCTCGCTCGGAGGTGAAAAAAATAAGTGTTCTTGTCGCCGTGCATAAGCCATTCGAGGCGGGCTCGCTGGCGCCACAAGATTTCCTCCCTGCGATATAATTCAGTTAGTCTCTCAATTAATTTAATCTCAATATGTGTAGGACCGAATCGGTTTGGGGATTCCCGCAGCTCCTGTAGCTCTCTTTTCAGGCGCTGAATGTCTTGCTGTACATTCCCAAAGTGGGTCCTCTCCCATGTGGACAAATCTGTTGACAGCGACCGGAGCCTATCATTGAGAGCGCCGACTGAATCTCCTGCGCCATTGGCCCATGCATTTTGGACAGCAGGTTTGAGCGTGGGATCTCGTTCCCATGCAACTTCGTATTTAAATGCTCGCGGGACCCGCCTGCATGCCTCGCCATGCATGAAGTTCATGTAAATTGGGACGTGGTCGCTGGTAGCTGCTGTCTTGTGCTCGAGCGTAGCCGATGGAAACGCCATAGTCCATGCCGGGTTTGCCACTTCCCGGTCTAGGCGCACCCGTGTGTAAGTACCTCCTGTTACTTTTTTCTCAAAGGTCCATCCTGTGCCCGTATAACCTATATCCATGAGTCCACATGTATCAAGCGCGTCCCTAAATGCATCCATCTGCGCTTGGCTCCTGTTACCCACTCCATCATGTTCATGGGCATGTAACATTTCATTAAAATCTCCAACGACGAGCCATGGTGTATCGTTAGCACCCACAATTCCGCGGAGCATGTCCCACGTCTTGTATCTTTCGCTAACTTGTGCTTCTCCATAGACAAAGGTGACCCTTGTTTTTATATCCATCATTTCATCAATTATAACGTCAATGTGGTACCGAGAATAATCGACAATCTCAAGCTTTATTTCTTCATTCCAAAAAATGCCTAAGCCGCCGCTTCTGCCAGAGCTAGAAACAGCAAAGCTCTTATTATAACCTAAAGAACCAACCAAAATCTCGACTCTAGAACCCTCTATTTGAGTTTCCAAAATACAAAGTACAGAGGGGGCAAACTGCTTCGTTAGGTCACGAAGCTCTCGAACTGTCATGGGTTTGCCAGCCCCGCGACAGTTCCAGCAGAGGAGACTCATTGCACTAGGCGCGACCCCACTTGGGGGCCCGCCAAACGCGCATCAGGGTTTTTGTTTGCTGCCGTGTTCTTTCCATTGTTTTCTCATTTGTTGTCGAGCTTGGTTTGTTCCTTTTCTGCTCCTGTTTTTAGGATGGGCTAGCAGGGACCTCAATTGGTCCCGGAAGTAACAACAGATTGCTTGCCCCGGTCCCCAGTGCCGAAGATTCCATCCCGGCTCCCCTCTTTCTATTCCTTTCTGCCTCCTGCATTGCGACATCTCTGTCCTCCTGCTCTCTGTCAACTTCAGAAAGATCGTCCGAGGTGCTATGCTCTGCGGGTCCCCGCGCACGACCGCGACCCCTTCCCGATCGGCCTCTGCCCCGTCCTCCTCGTGATCCATTGCCTTCATATGAGCTGCGACCTTCTCCTGGCCCATTGCCTGGACTTTTGAACCAAGTAGCTTTTAGGTCCTTAAAGACTAGGACTTTAGGGGGATGGACTCCATCGCCACACTCCTTGAACAGATGCCCCAAGTACCCGCAGACTGCACACCAATCCGGAAGACGCTCATATTTCACCCTAAAGATCACCCTCTGGACTGCATCTTTCTTCTTGATTACCAGCGACACGGCGTTCTTAAGAGGTTTTGTAACATCAATCCTCAGTCGAACCCGTGCAAAATTACCCTCGAAGTCATGTGATTTTGGCTCAGCAAAGATAAACTCCCCAACTGTGGCGGAAAGAGCCTTGATCTTGGGAAAGAAACCATCTGGGAGATCATGGATCTGCATCCATATATCAATCTTATTCAGCTCAATTATTGACGGCTTGGTGAAACCATCATACTGCGCAATGACCACGGCCTTCCCTTTGAAAGTCCATGGACCTTCCTCCATAACACGCTCCCAGTCGCCGAGGCAGCCGAACTGCATCGTATACAGGTTATCCTCGAGGGGACGGATCTTTACCTCCTTTGCCAAGTCCCATACAATCCTCATGTTTCTGAAGAACAAATATTGGCTGTAGGGTTTTTCTATGTGAACCCTAGCAATTGCCATCCACCGGGTCGATTCCACCGGTAATTCCTCGTCCTCAACCACAACATCTTGGAGATCATCCTCTTTCAGCCCTAGTTCCTCCATTATCGCCTCGAGGTCGGAGACCACCTGTCCCGACCCCGATGCGATATCCTCCATGTTCTCTTGCCCGAGAAGTTGATCCGCGGGCGGTAAGAAACCCTAAGACGAACCCCTCCCTCCGTCCGCTGGAGGAGCCCCTCGGACCCCTGCTGACACCGGCGGGAAGGAGAGGCCAGGGGATGAAAATCTCTACGGGGAGAGCTAGATCGCCGCCGCCCGAGAGGAGAGGACGAAACCCTAACGAGAGGGGAAAAGGTCTGAGGTGCTGTACTGAGGTCGGCTCGTTTAGTGGAGTGCCAGAGGCGAGACTACTGTAGGCCTCGCAATAGGGGAGAAATAGCCTAAAGGCCCATCTCTGGAAAGGTGCTACTGATTGGGCCAGCCCAATTAGGGCTTTCACCTCTCTTCGTCCATTGTGTCCATGGTCTAATTTTAGTGGGTTTATTATTTCCATTTTTTTTGTAATTTTATATTATTTATTAAATTTTCCAGTATTCTTCTGTTTTCCTTACAGTTTGCTTTTTTCCATTTTTATTTCCTTGATTTTAAGTAAACTTTGACGAAGTGATCATGAGATTTTTAAAAATGTTCATGAGTTTTAAAAATATATTCATGACTTATAAAATGTTTGGGAATTTAAAAGATATTCATGAAAATTTAGAAAATGTTCACATGTTTTCACTAATGTCCATGAATAAAAAAAATATTCATGAGTTATGAAACAATGTTCATGCATTTTAAAAAATATTTACAATATCATGAAGCACGATGTCATGGCGTATATCGACAAGCTCTACATTGATGATAGCGGATGCTCTAGCAGAACTATGTAATTTGCTTGAGCCCAAGAATGTCCGTCCCTACATATTATTGGATCCGCTCCTAGCGTGCCTTTTCCAGTCAGTCTCCCCTCATACTGCGATTGAGGGACACCAATCGGCTTAAGGTCAGGAATAAAGTCAACACAAAATCCAATGACCTCCTCTGTTTGATGGCCCATGGAGATGCTTCGTTCTGGCCTAGCACGGTTACGAACATATTTCTTTAAGACTCCTATGAACCTCTCAAAGGGGAACATATCGTGTAGAAATACAGGACCCAGAATGACAATCTCGTCGACTAGATGAACTAGGACGCGTGTCATGATATTGAAGAAGGATAGTGAGAACACCAACTCGAAACTGGCAAGACATTGCACCAAATCATTCCGTAACCTTGGTAGGATTTCTGGATCGATTACCTTCTGAGAGATTGCATTGAGGAATGCCCGGTAGAAGCCCCCTCAATGCAACCGGAAGCAATTGCGTCATAATCACGTGGTAGTCATGAGACTTTAGGTTCTGTAATTTTTTCTCTGGGATATTTATTATTCCCTTTATATTGGACGAGAAGCCAAGCGGGACCTTCATACTGAGCAGGCATTCAAAAAAGATTTCCTTCTTTTCTTTGGTGAGAGCGTAGCTGGCAGGACCTTGATACTGCTTTGGATGCATGTCGTCGTTTTCGTGCACATGTTGCTGGTCCTCCCGTGCCTCCGGTGTATCTTTTGTCTTCCCATACATGCCCAAGAAACATAGTAGGTTCACGCAAAGATTCTTCGTCACGTGCATCACGTCGATTGCAGAGCGGACCTCTAGGCCTTTCCAATGGGGTAGGCCCTAAAATATAGATTTCTTCTTCCACATGGGTGCGCGTCCCTCAGCGTCATTCAGAACAGATTGTCCGCCAGGACCCTTTCCAAAGGTTACTTGTAAATCCTTAACCATACCAAGTATGTCATCACCAGTACGGAGGACGGGCTTCTTCCGGTGTTCTGCCTCACCTTTGAAATGCTTGCCTTTTTTTCTTAAGGCATGCTTGGTCGGAAGAAATCGACGATGTCCCAGGTACACATTCTTCCTGCATTTGTCCAAATATATACTTTCAGTTTCACCCAAACAGTGTGTGCATGTGTGATATCCATTGTTTGTCTGTCCTGAAAGGTTACTAAGAGCAGGCCATGATGGTGACAAACAGCAACGCATGTAGGTCAAATTCCTGCTATTTGTGCTCATCCCACACACATACACCTTTTTCCATTTCACAGCTGTAAAAGTTCTTCAACTAATGGCCTTAGGTACACATCAATGTCGTTGCCGGGTTGCTTAGGGCCTTGGATGAGCCCTGCCATCATAACGAACTTCCGCTTCATGCACAACCAAGGAGGAAGGTTATAGATACATAGAGTCACAGGCCAGGTGTTATGATTGCTGCTCTGCTCCCCAAAAGGATTAATGTCATCTACACTTAGACCAAACCATACGTTCCTTGCGTCACCTGCAAAGTCCCTCACTTTCTCTCGATTTTTCTCCACTGCGACCCATCAACGGGTGCTCTCAACTTCTCGTCTTTCTTACGGTCTTCCTTGTGCCATCGCATCAACTTGGCATGCTCTTTGTTTCTGAATAAACGTTTCAACCGTGGTATTATAGGAGCATGCCACATCACCTTGGTAGGAACCCCCTTCCTAGGGCGCTCGCCCTCAACATCAGCAGGGTCATCTCGTCTGATCTTATACCGCAATGCACCGCATACCGGGCATGCGTTTGCTACCTCTTGAGCACTGTGTTGGTTTTCCCTTGAAGAGGAAAGGGTGATGCAACAAAGTAGCGTAAGTATTTCCCTCGGTTTTTGAGAACCAAGGTATCAATCCAGTAGGAGGCCACACTCAAGTCCCTTGCACCTACACAAACAAATAAGAACCTTGCAACCAATGCGATAAAGGGGTTGTCAATCCCTTCACGGGCACTTGCAAAAGTGAGATCTGATAGAGATGATAAGATAATATTTTTGGTATTTTTATGATAAAGATTAAAAGTAAAGATTGCAAAATAAACAAAGGTAGAAATAGCTTGTTGACGGGAAATTAATATGATGGAAAATAGACCCGGGGGCCATAGGTTTCACTAGTGGCTTCTCTCAAGATAGCATAAGTATTACGGTGGGTGAACAAATTACTGTCGAGCAATTGATAGAATTGAGCATAGTTATGAGAATATCTAGGTATGATCATGTATATAGGCATCACGTCCGTGACAAGTAGACCGACTCCTGCCTGCATCTACTACTATTACTCCACACATCGACCGCTATCCAGCATGCATCTAGAGTATTAAGTTCATAAGAATGGAGTAACGCTTTAAGCAAGATAACATGATGTAGAGGGATAAACTCATGCAATATGATATAAACCCCATCTTTTTATTCTCGATGGCAACAATACAATACGTGTCGTTTCCCCTACTGTCACTGGGATCGAGCACCGCAAGATTGAACCCAAAGCTAAGCACTTCTCCCATTGCAAGAAAGATCAATCTAGTAGGCCAAACCAAACTGATAATTCGAAGAGGCTTGCAAAGATAACCAATCATACATAAAAGTATTCAGAGGAGATTCAAATATTGTTCATAGATAATCTTGATCATAAACCCACAATTCATCGGATCTCGACAAACACACCGCAAAAGAAGATTACATCAAATAGATCTCCAAGAGAATCGAGGAGAACTTTGTATTGAGATCCAAAGAGAGAGAAGAAGCCATCTAGCTAATAACTATGGACCCGAAGGTCTGAGGTAAACTACTCACACATCATCGGAGAGGCTATGGTATTTAGATCCGAAAGATTCAAGATAAAAGTTTAATGTTGACATAGCCAAAGAAAGTTTATCCCTACAAAATCATATAGTTAGGCCATGTTTCAATTTCGTCACACAAAACGTTCTCATCATGCATAACCCCGATGACAAGCCGAGCAATTGGTTAATACTTTTTAATGCGCTTTAGCCTTTTCAACCCTTACGCAATACATGAGCGCAAGCCATGGATATAGCACTATGGGTGGAATAAAGTATAATGATGGGGGTTATGAGAGAAGACAAAAAGGTAGAAAATCTCACATCGACGCGGCTAATCAATAGGCTATGGAGATGCCCATCAATTGATGTCAATGAGAGGAGTAGGGATTGCCATGCAATGGATGTACTAGAGCTATAAATATATGAAAGCTCAACAAAAGAAACTAAATGGGTGTGCATCCAACTTGCTTGCTCACGAAGACCTAGGGCATTTTGAGGAAGCCCATCATTGGAATATACAAGCTAAGTTCTATAATGAAAAATTCCCACTAGTATATGAAAGTGACAACATAGGAGACTCTCTACCATGAAGATCATGGTGCTACTTTGAAGCACAAGTGCGGAAAAAGGATAGTAACATTGTCCCTTCTTTCTTTTTCTCTCATTTTTTTCATTTTTTCTCATTTTTTGGGCCTTTTTTTCTTTGGCCTCTTTTATTTTACTTTATTTATTTAGTCCAGAATCTCATCCCGACTTGTGGGGGAATCATAGTCTCCATCATCCTTTCCTCACATGGGACAATGCTTTAATAATGATGATCATCACACTTTTATTACTTACAACTCAAGAATTACAACTCAATACTTAGAACAAAATATGACTCTATGTGAATGCCTCCGGTGGTGTACCGGGATATGCAATGAATCAAGAGTGACATGTATGAAAAATTATGAATGGTGGCTTTGTCACAAATACGATGTCAACTACATGATCATGCAAAGCAATATGACAATGATGGAGCGTGTCATAATAAACGGAACAGTGGAAAGTTGCATGGCAATATATCTCGAAATGGCTATGGAAATGCCATGATAGGTAGGTATGGTGTCTGTTTTGAGGAAAATATAAGGAGGTTTATGTGAGATAGAGCGTATCATATCACGGGGTTTGGATGCACCGGCGAAGTTTGCACCAACTCTCAAGGTGAGAAAGGGCAATGCGCGGTACCGTAGAGCCTAGAAAATTGTGGAAGGTTGAGAGTGCGTATAATCCATGGACTCACATTAGTCATAAAGAACTCATATACTTATTGCAAAAGTTTATTAGCCCTCGAAGCAAAGTACTACTACGCATGCCCCTAGAGGGATAGATTGGTAGGAAAAGACCATCGCTCGTCCCCGACCGCCACTTATAAGGAAAGCAATAAAAGAACACCGTATGTGTCAAAATTGTCACACAACTTTTACCATACATGCATGCTACGGGACTTGCCAACCTTAACACAAGTATTTCTCAATTTCACAATTACTCAACTAGCACACTCTAATATTACCACCTTTATATCTCAAAACACTTATCAAGTATCAAACTTCTCATGATATTCAATGAACTCAATATGGAAGATTAATTTCACAATTAAAGCAAATTACCATGCTGTTTAAGACTCTCAAAATAATATAAGTGAAGCATGATAGATCAATAATTTTTATAAAATACAACCACCACCGTGCTCTAAAAGATATAAGTGAAGCACTAGAGCAAAAATTATATAGTTCAAAAGATATAAGTGAAGCACATAGAGTATTCTAACAAATTCCGAATCATGTGTGCCAGTGAAGGGTTTTCACGGAGGAGTAATCCTTTGTATTCTCACAGCTAGTACATGTACAATACATAAAGTCATTCTGCTTGTTTGCCTCAGCCACCTCAAGAAAAATATGCAGGTCGTCAATGTAGTCATCGGTGCGTCGGTCACCGTACATCCATTGCTGGTTCATCTGCATGCATTATATAATTAAGTATATCAAAAACCATTACGGAAAATCATGAATAGATAAGTGACCAAATTAATACAAGTTCATCATCACATTAAAACCAAAGTACAGCAGTGATCAAAAGTTATTACTGAAAAAATTAATACATAAAGTTCATACATAGTTCTCATAGAACAACATATAGCTCCCTAGAGCATCTAATTAAAATATACATTGAAACTAAGATACAACTATGTAAAACATTTAAATGCAACAACAAATGCGATCATAATCGCAACTAAGTTAACAATTGATCCAACAACATAATGATACCAAGCCTCATTATCAATGGCATATTTTCTAATCTTTCTAATCTTCAAGCGTATTGCATCCATCTTGATCTTGTGATCGTCGACGACATCGGCAACATGCAACCCCAATCTCATCTTCTTCTCTTCAACTATTTTCAATTTTTCTTTCAAGTAATTTTTTTCTTTTTCAACCAAATTTAACATCTCGACGATAGGGTCGGTTGGAATTTCCGGTTCACATACCTCCTAGATAAAAACATCTATGTCACGTTGGTCGGCATAATTGTCATAAACATTAAATGAAACAAATAGTTATAAAAAAAAATACCACATCCGAATCATAGACCGGACGAGGGCCGACGGGGCGGATACCAAAACCATGTATCTATATAAAAACAAACAATAATAAAAGTAAGAAAATTATACAAGTATCTATCTAAATCATACAAGTAAGAATTTTTTCTTTTAAAAAGAAGATAAGAACAAGAGCTCACCACGGTGGTGCCGGCGATGAGATCGGCGCAGGCAATCGACGGCGGTGAGGACGGGGACGGGATGGGATGGACCGCCAAATCTAGATAAATCTTGGGGAAAATGGAGCTTCGAGGTCGAGCTTGGAGAGGAGAAAGCTTAAGTGTGGCATTTCATTGAACACCTCATGTGCATAGGAGGTGAGAGAAGTGAAGAACACACCTCCCACACGCCGGCCGGCCAAAAAAATAGAGGAATGAGTGGGCAGGGGCGTGTATATATATAGGCATCTCTTTAGTCCCGGTTGGTGGCTAGCACCGCGACAGAAGATAGACCTTTGGTCCTCGTTCCAGCCATCAACCGGGACTAAAGGGGCTGCGCTAGGAGCGAGGCCCTTTAGTCCCGGATCGTGTCTGGAACCGGGACCAAAGGGGCCAGACGAACCGAGACTGGTTCCTGCCGAGGCCTGGCCGGCGCCCTAGCCGCTCGAACCGGGATTGATGCACCCATTGATCCCGGTTCGAACCAGAACCGGGACTAATGCTCTGACCTGGCCAGGACCAAAGCCCTGTTTTCTACTAGTGGCTACAGGCGGCCATACCCGAAGACACCACCTGCGCTGTCATCCATAGTGACTAGCCGCCACACTTCACCTGATGGGACAGCTACAGCCGGCGCCGCCTCCCGGTCGTGGCCGACCGGCCGCATGTCCCCCCACTGTAGCCGGCGTCATGACTGAAGAACACTATGCGAGGGCCCCAGCCGGCCCTACCTATAAGCTAGCCTGACAGGCCTATATAAGGCAGGCTGGAGACCCCTAGAGGGGAGATAGACCCCCGAGAGTTCCATTCGCCCGCAGTACTTCCATCCCATCCACCCATAGCTCCTAGAGTAGCAGTCGGACAAGCAGCCGGACTAGTAGCCAAAACAGCTCAAGGAGCAACTCTATAATCTATCTCATAATATTAGAGAGATCCTGCAGGAGTAGGGGTGTTACCTCCTCATGAGGGCCCCGAACCTGGGTACATTGCGTCTACGCGCTTGTGCCCAATCCTGCTTGCGAGTGCCACCGTACGCGCAATTCGCTCCCACACCTCTCTTATGCCATCCCCTATGGCACTGCCGTGTGAGACACCACGACAGTTGGCGCCCATCGTGGGGCAAACAGCGGCGGCTTGAGTTACATTCTACACGGGACCACTTCGCTCCGGCGTCCGCGTCACCACCAGCCTCATCGCCACCTTCGACTCCCTCGACTTCGTCACCGACAACGCCGCTTGCTTTGCGCACTCCGCCTTCCCCGAGGACGGCTCCATCGTCCACTTCGGCGAGCACCGCATCTACGTCGCCCTCGTCCATGAGTACCCTGCTGCGGTGCACCCTTGCTCAGATCCTCTCCCTGAGAAGACGACTGGCAGTGAGAGCGGCAACACGCTCATCGTCTACCCTGAGGTGGTGGTTAGTGGCAACGGCGACCCGCAGGGTCACGCCCAAGCTCCCGAGCCCGGCACCGTCGACGCCCTACTCTACGACCTCGCCACGCCCATCGTCCCCGGCGACAACCCGGAGTTAGCCGCCCAGGCAATGGAGCACGCCCGCCGACGCCTCGTGAAAGGGGCAACCAGCGTCGACGCCATGCACCACCGGCTAGAAGCCCGTCTACGCGGGTTGAACGGAGCTCACGGCTTCACCCCCATGCCAGCACAGCCCAGCCGGATAGATGAGGTCAGGCGTCACGGTGGAGGGCTAAGGGCCGAGATGGGCATTAGTAACGAGCCAACATCTCCGCCCAGCTACCGCGAGCCTATCTACAGCACCCCCGCCAAGAACATGAAGGCGGCCCAGATCGCTCAGGCCGACCTAGCTGGCCTACAGGAGGAAGATTTCCTCCAGCAGCAGTAGCGCGTCCAGGACCTCATCGACGCCGCGAACACCCAACATGACATCTACAACAGAGCCCGCACCGGCTCCGCCGCCATCGCCCTTGCGGGCGCACCTCCGCCAAACGCCCCGTCTAATCGCCAAGCCTCTTCCCCGCATGTCGTCCCACAAGGCTCCCGCCAACCGGATGCCCACAAAGAGCGCATCATCAACTCCCGCCAGCCAGCCAGACGCGACAATGAGCCGGCTGCAGGAGGCAGACGGAACAACAGCGATGGGGGCAACCGGGGCAATCAGCCGGCCCCACGAATAGCCGCCTCCCGAGCGAACTCCCGTGGCAACGTTCATGACCGTCTGGGGCCCCGGAGTCGGCGAAGACGCCCGCTCCCGCCTCGACGCGACAGAAATATCCCGCAAGCTGGAGGAGGAAGACATCGAGGGACATCCGTGTATTGGGCCACGCATCGCGAAGGACCTGTTCCCACCCGGCTTCACCCTTCCCCGGAGCACGCCCAAGTACAACGGCGGCACCAAGAAGACTGGCTCGCCGACTACGTGACTGTGACGCCCGGATATTTAGGTTACAGTAAACCTCTGCTAATGATGCCACGTCACTGTTGATAAACTAGCATTAGTTCAAAACAATTCCAATTTAAATTTAAAATAAAAACAAACAACAAAAGTTTTCAAACACTAAAAACTAAAATGTTCACAATATTGCAAAAATTACCAAAGCTGTTATAAAAATAAAACCAACAATTTAGAAACTCCAGAAATGCTCCTAGAAATTAAAACAGTGGACCAACGGCACATCACTTGGCCTTTTCGATTTCTAAAATAATTAAACCTTTTCGAAAGACCTTCAGCTTTTTGTGGTATTACTATATAATGCAATGATGTTCATGTCACAAGCTACATGATTTACAAAAGTCCTTTGGTGGTTAAGCAATTAACAAACCAGAGCAAAAATAAAATAAAAACTCTAGAAAAGGAAAAAAAAGAAATAAAAGAACCCCCCCGACTGGGCCTTGGCCCAGTTGGCCGAAGGAGCCAGTCGGCCAGCCGACTCACTCCCGCACCCCCTGGCCTACTAGGCCTCCTCCATCGCCCGAAACCCTAACCCCCACCCCACTCGCTCCACTACACGCCCCCACTCTCCCTCTCCCCCGATCCAATCGGGATCAGGCTCGCCGCCGCCTGCCGTTTCCCAGGGAACCCCATCGCCAGCTGGCGCCGGCCCCGCCCCTCCCGGACTCCTCCGCATCCCTCCTCTGCCTCGTGCGGCATCGCCTGAAGCCGCGGCTCGCCTAGTCACCGACCCGTCGCCGTCGCGCACCATCGCCCTGCGCCCGTCCTTCGCCGCCCCGTCGTCGCTGGTGCTCCCCGTAGCCCGCCTCTTCGTCCACCTCCCCGCTGGGCTACATCGCCCCTCGCCGCTGCCCGAAGGCCTCCCCATTGCCGGACCACCCGCCGTCGCTGCTCGTCGCCGCAGCCCGGAGCTCCTCCGCCTCGTCCGTCGCCCTGTCCTCGACTCCCCTTCGACGGCTCCACCGAGCCCATTGCCTTCCCCCTGGAGCTCCCCTGTGAGGAACCCTCCCTCCTATCCTCCTTCCCCTCCTCCCGTACGGCCACCGTCCGCCACTCCCTCACGTCGCGCGCGCGTGCGCCGACGCGCACCAAGGTGCCCCGCGCGCCTCCCTTTGCTCTGGCCACCGAGGCCCGAGCCTGTCGTGGCCTTGCTCCGCGCCTGCCGCGGACCTCTGGCCGCGAACGGCGTCCTCCGCCACCCCCAACTGCTCCGCCTTCCTCGCTTCACCCCATGGCGCTGGCGCCGTCGCCTCGCCGGTGCCCCGCTGCGCCCTGCCCCGCGGCTGGATCGGGCGAGCGACCTGTCAGACGGGCTGCGCCCAGCGCCCGCTTCAGCCGCCTAGCGCCCGCCCCGTTAAGGCCTTGGGCCAATGACATATGGGCCCCACGCCCCAGAACAAAAAAAGGAACTAAAATAATAATAATGATTAAAATTAATTAATCAATCAATTAACTACCCCTGGTTAATTAACCTAATTAGTTAATTAAAACACTAATCTGTCACTGACTAATGGGGCCCATGCCCAGAAATAAAACAAAAGATAAGAGATTAATTAAATAATAATTGTTACATTAATTAATTAGTTACTAAGTTAATTAGTTAACTTTATTAACTTGCTTAATAACCTAATCAACCCGTTTAGTTAGTCAATTATTGTTTAGTAAGACATGTATCAATGACACATGGGTCCCACTGGTCCCATTGACCAGTCAAACCGCTGACTGGGATAATCCAGTCAATGACCTGCGGGTCCCATGGGCCCTTTTGACCAGTCAACGGTCCAGTCAAACTCTGACTGGACTTTTGACCAGGGCCCCACCTGTCAGCCTCACTACCACCTCTTTGGGTACACTTCTGTGTACCCATAGCATTTATTATTTAAATGAATTTCGAATTAAATTAAATCCAGGGAATCTAGAAAATGTTTAAATCTTTATAAATTAATATAAAATAATCCGTAGCTCGGATGAAAATACTTTGTACATGAAAGTTGCTCAGAACGACGAGACGAATCCGGAAACGCAGCCCGTTTGTCCGCCACACATCCCTAGCATAGCGAACACACAACTTTCCCCTCCGGTTCATCTGTTCGAAAACGCGAAACGCCGGGGATACTTTCCCGGATGTTTCCCCCCTTCGTCGGTATCACCTACTACCGCGTTAGGGCACACCTAGCACCGCGTATTGCCATGTTACGCTTTGTGATGCTTTGATTGCTTTGTTATTTATTGTGTTCCCCCTCCGTTACTTCTTTCCGGTAGACCCCGAGACTGCCGGTGACCCCCGTTCGACTACGGAGTTGACGACCCTTCCTTGCCAAAGCAACCAGGCAAGCCCCCCCCCTTGATCACCAGATATCACCTACTCTACTCTCTACTGCTTGCATTAGAGTAGTGTAGCATGTTACTGCTTTCCGTTAATCCTATTCTGTTGCATAGCCTGTCATTGTTGCTACAGTTGTTACCCTTACCTGCTATCCTACTGCTTAGTATAGGATGCTAGTGTTCCATCAGTGGCCCTACACTCTTGTCCGTCTGCCATGCTATCCTACTGGGTCGTGATCACTTCGGGAGGTGATCACGGGTATATACTATATACTTTATATACATGACACATGGGGTGACTAAAGTCGGGTCGGCTCGATGAGTACTCGCAAGTGATTCTGATGAGGGGGCTGAAAGGACAGGTGGCTCCATCCCGGTAGAGGTGGGCCTGGGTTCCTGACGGCCCCTGACTGTTACTTTGTGGCGGAGCGACAGGGCAGGTTGAGACCACCTAGGAGAGAGGTGGGCCTGGCCCTGGTCGGCGTTCGCGGATACTTAACACGCTTAACGAGATCTTGGTATTTGATCTGAGTCTGGCCATTTGGTCTATACGCACTAACCAACTACGCGGGAACAGTTATGCGCACTCGACGTCGTGGTATCAGCCGAAGCTCTTCTTGACATCAGCGACTGAGTGGCGCGCGCCTCATTGGACCGTAAGCTCGCGCTTGTATTAAGGGGGCTAGATCTGCTTCCGGCCGCGTATGCAATGTGCAGGTGTGCAATGGGCGATGGGCCCAGACCCCTGTGCGCATAGGATTTAGACCGGCGTGCTGACCTCTCTGTTGAGCCTAGGTGGGGCTGCGACGTGTTGATCTTCCGAGGCCGGGCATGACCCAGGAAAGTGTGTCCGGCTAAATGGGATCAAGCGTGTTGGGTTATGTGGTGCACCCCTGCAGGGAAGTTTATCTATTCGAATAGCCGTGTCCCTCGGTAAAAGGAGGACCCGGAGTTGTACCTTGACCTTATGACAACTAGAACCGGATACTTAATAAAATACACCGTTCCAAGTGCCAGATCCAACCCGGTGATCGCTCTCTAACAGGGCGACGAGGAGGGGATCGCCGGGTAGGATTATGCTATGCGATGCTACTTGGAGGACTTCAATCTACTCTCTTCTACATGCTGCAAGATGGAGATGGCCAGAAGCGTAGTCTTCGACAGGACTAGCTATCCCCCTCTTATTCTGGCATTCTGCAGTTCAGTCCACTGATATGCCCCTTTACACATATACCCATGCATATGTAGTGTAGCTCCTTGCTTGCGAGTACTTTGGATGAGTACTCACGGTTGTTGTCCTTCCTCTTTTCCCCCTTTCCTTTCGATCTGGTTGTCGTAACCAGATGCTGGAGCCCAGGAGCCAGACGCCACCGTCGACGATGACTCCTACTACACTGGAGGTGCCTGCTACTACGTGCAGCCCGCTGACGACGACCAGGAGTTAGTTAGGAGGATCCCAGGCAGGAGGCCTGCGCCTCGTTTGATCTGTATCCCAGTTTGTGCTAGCCTTCTTAAGGCAATCTTGTTTAACTTATGTCTGTACTCAGATATTGTTGCTTCCGCTGACTCGTCTATGATCGAGCACTTGTATTCGAGCCCTCGAGGCCCCTGCTTGTATTATGATGCTTGTATGACTTATTTTATTTTTAGAGTTGTGTTGTGATATCTTCCCGTGAGTCCCTGATCTTGATCGTACACGTTTGCGTGTATGATTAGTGTACGGTCAAATCGGGGGCGTCACAAGTTGGTATCAGAGCCAACTGCCTGTAGGAATCCCCCTTCCACACTCCTTGGCCGAAGTCGAGTCTAGACATTGCAAAACTTTTACTCACATGGTTGTGCGGCTTACGGGGCCACGTCGCCATTGGGTGGTATTAGGATCTTTTACTCCTTGTCTATACTCTGGGACTCTGAGATCTCTTCTATTCGGGTTAAGTGAATTTTGCTAAATCTAACATTAGGATCTCGTTATCACTTTCATCCGGAGAGCCCCTTATTACTGATAATCGTCTGCTGCACGTGAAGACCCTGAAGACACTCCCCGCTGTTAACCCGAGAACTTGTGTTCATCGCGTTTGCAATTCCCCTTCCACCGTCAACCCTTATGGATAACTACATGCAGTTGTCATTCATACATTCATCCCTAGTTGGTCTTGTTATTACAAGATACCCCGAAATACTCGTCGTTGTTTCGAGAATCCTTTTTGCCTACTGCCTTGCTGTTCTTTGCCACATAAATACCACTATGGATAATTTCTAGCACTCACCGGGTATTTGCTCATCCCCAGTTGATTCATGTATTTCACAAAAGTCCTCAAAATACTATTTGAACTTCCGAAAATCCTGAGGAGCCTTTTTGCTCTTGAAATTCTTGCTTACTTGCATTATGATTAATCTTAAGTCTAGTAATCTTGTTGACATCCATTGTCATTATCATTTTGAGTCCGTTAATTCAATTTGTTGCGAATGCTCGCAATCCTCAAACAGATCCTAGAATTCATCCTTCCGACTCAGACGTCATTTTAAACATGAACTGGTTCTCGACCGACCGAATAGCCGTCGGTTGTACCCGTAAGTTTACTCAACATATCCATCTTTAATCAGAGCGTTTGCTTCTGATCTCTTGATTTGGAAATCGCAACTCCTTTGCATTGAGATTTGAATTAGTTAGTTATTCCCCTAATCTGATGCCTTGCATTCTTTCTTCCTTTGATTGAGTACTGAAACTCACATCAGCTTCGTTGTGGATCGCCCGATCCATTGTTGGATTTCATCCGACATCGTCCTTCATATTCAATAACCTTGTGAGCCTTTCCACGGGTATATAATGCCTTTGGTAAATTGTATCTTCTGCTTTGTCAACCATGCTCTACTTTTGAGCTTGTGTTATTTACTTCTGAAGTTCGTGGTATATGTTCTAAGAAGCCCTGATGGCTTGAACCTATGCCTTCCTTAATATGTGTGAACTCGAAAGTTTTCACGAGTCATACTCTTCTGGTATTTTGCCATATAAAATTTCAACACTACAACTTCATCGAACGCGAGAAGTAAATGAAAGGATATGCATTGGAGAAGTGGGAGTCGACCTTGAACTTTGTGTTCATGCCCATGGACACGATGTAGATCTTCTCATCGAAGCTTCTTTTAAAATTAGTTATTCCCTTGGTATAAGTTCATCTTATATCTGGGATCTGGCCTTTTGCAATCGTGGTTCCGACCACGTTCTCCTTTAAATACCATTTCTCAGACAAGTTAAACCACTTGTCCTCTGCAGATCATTGCACCTGTCCAACCTTTACTTTAATCTATCGTCGAGTATTACCCCCTGGTATCTCGAGATAAACACAAAACATCATAACTTCTTAAGAGTTCTTCATCAAGTACTACATTTTCACCGATTCCAATTTTTCACGGGCTCTGAGTTATGAAACACTCAAAGACACCGATAACTGAATCGAGTCCACACTATGGTTCAACAACTCTTAGTAATCTTCTTTACGTACGAGTTCGTACCCGATCACGCCATTCCTAGCCTATTTGGCTATATCATTGTCGTGATGATTTTAAGTGTGCTACCTGGTCCTTATTGCCGGAACACAACTTTTCGACGATGAGCTAAGCTTACGTCGACCTTCCTCGTCTTATCATTTCGCCTTGGACAACAAGCTTGGTCTCGAGTTTGTGTCGTACCCGTGGTTTCAATAACCCTTCGCTTCATCATTCCTTTGACTTGATGTCATCGCCGATCGATTACACCTTCATCAAATCTCTTGACAATTGTGTCGTGATCATCATCAACATTTTAAGCTCTTCCAGGATATCAATCAGATTCATGATGGGAAATACCATCCTTGCCCCTCGATGATTTGTGTAATCATCGACAACATTCTTACCTTCCCCCAACACAAACTTGTTCATGTTTTGTGTTGTACCTTGATATCCTTGCTATCTAGCTTAGGTTATGTTCTACCTTGTAGTATTACTGTCTTCTATATCAAGAATGTTGTGAGGATTGCTCCACCTCTTAAGAATTCTTGGTATAGTGATACTTCTCACCATCACCACTCTTTCTTGGTCCCCATGTTGTTTCTAACCGAAATACCGACAAATGGTCTGTGATGTGTAAATTCTAAACTCCTAGCAACCCTATTGCTTTGAAGTTATTGGTCTATAGTTTCATTCTACGTCTATGGCTTATTGAATCATCATTCGGCCATTGATCGTGCTACCTAGGCCATATTTCGGGTGCACATTTCAACCAATGTTTAACTGTGTATGTTTTCCTCGAGCATACATCATTAAGTCATTCGATCTAGCTAATGTTATCTCCTTGCTCACATAGTTGTGGAAATCCATCTTTTGGAAATCTCAATGGGTTGTCGCTGAGTCAATCAGTCACCTCCTCACCTCTCCTTGATTTAATGATGAACTCTTGTTTCGGAACTCGCTTCCATAGTTCATTTCCCGGGAATCTTACAATGTCATCTCGTCAAATTGTGCCGCTCCTTTTCTTCTCAGGCATCCTAAGTCTAAGGTATCGTGACACCAATCAGATCTGAATCTCGGTCAGATGTGATGGTTGGAACATATTCCCAAGAGTTATAATGTTGGTCTTTATATGACCCGGTAAGGTTATGTCATGCATAGCGCACCTGGCCGGAGGCCCTATTGTTACAGATTCCTTTTCAGCAAGTTTATCCATTCTTCCATGAGGAAATTGTAAGACTTATTCTATAAGTTGTTTCTGATGGATCCTTTTTGTTTCCAAAGTCTGATCTTCACCTGTTGACCATGTCAATGCTATCTCGAAGCATGTCTATGGTACTCCGATTTTCAACAGGAACATTTGAAGCCCAATGCTAAATATTTCCTGCTCAATTATCCAAACACCGTTGTATGGGTAATGTCATGAAATTTCTCTCACCTTACCTAAAGAGTTTTCTACATTATATCCTGTCCTGGATATCATGCTCTGCTTGTCCTTGGGAAGGATATACCCTTGAAATATGTGTTTAAATACATTTTCCTTTCCATTGTTCTGTTTAAATCTAATAATCATATCTTCCTTTCCATTGTTTGGTTTAACCTTTCTTGTGATTTATATGATCTGAGCAGTAATAAGTCACTGCTTTTGTAAGCACCTCGGTGTACGACTTTGTCAGTAAGAACTTGTTACTATGGTCGATGATATTCCGGTAACCACCGATGGACGAGAACTTTGCCTATTGGTCCGCCTCGATTCGACGAGCAGGAAAATGGTTCTCTTCGTCCCTCGCCCTTGGTACCGATGTTGTTGCCGACATAAAAGACAGGCTACCCTTTGACATGCCTTGCTTGCATGATCACGCAAGACGTCTCCGCCCTTCCTACTTTTAACTCACATGGTGGGCCCATAACCCACAGTTCCACAGGATCGAAACCTGACTCTCCTGTACAACCCTGTTTCTCATGGTTTTTCCCCACGCTTGGCTTCGTATTTAATTCACGAGTCACCTTCCGTGTGATCATCAATTCTGGTATTAAACATAATACTTATTCCCGTTGCTTTGAACCCCTTTCACACTGTTTCAGGCAACGGACGATTGTCTATCCGCTTGAAACTTCTTATGGTACCTTCTTACTTGGCTCTCGATATGTTTCATTTGTTCAATTCGAGAGATACTCATGTGTTCATTCCTGGGTTAACCCCAAATGATTTCCCCTTATACCTTTCTATCGTTGTAGAGCATCCCATTACCTATTGGTAAGTACGACAGAATTTTTGAAGAAAGGAGGACGACTTCATCATGAGGACCTGGAGAAGAGGATTGAAGGCATCAACTTAATGGATCGACCTCTTCGAGAAGAGTAACCAAGACCGAGAAGACCCGTTAGAATTTCGTAACCAAATCCCTTTCCCCCTAGTCCCCCTCTTAAATCTCGGGACGAGATTTCTTGTAGTGGAGGAGATTTGTGACGCCCGGATATTTAGGCTACAGTAAACCTCTGCTAATGATGCCACGTCACCTAGGTTACTGTTGATAAACTAGCGTTAGTTCAAAACAATTCAAATTCAAATTTAAAATAAAAACAAACAACAAAAGTTTTCAAACACTAAAAACTAAAATGTTCACAATATTGCAAAAATTACCAAAGTTGTTATAAAAATAAAACCAACAATTTAGAAACTCCTGAAATGCCCCTAGAAATTAAAACAGTGGACCAACGGCACATCACTTGGCCTTTTCGATTTCTAAAATAATTAAACCTTTTCGAAAGACCTTCAGCTTTTTGTGGCATTGCTATATAATGCAATGATGTTCATGTGACAAGCTACATGATTTACAAAAGTCCTTTGGTGGTTAAGCAATTAACAAACCAGAGCAAAAATAAAATAAAAACTGTAAAAAAGAAAAAAAGGAAATAAAAGAACCCCCCCCCCCCCCGACTGGGCCTTGGCCCAGTTGGCCGAAGGAGCCAGTCGGCCCAGCCGACTCACTCCCGCACCCCCTGGCCTACTAGGCCTCCTCCACCCGCCGAAACCCTAACCCCCCACCCCCACTCGCTCCACTACACGCCCCCACTCTCCCTCTCCCCCGATCCAATCGGGATCAGGCTCGCCGCCGCCTGCCGTTGCCCAGGGAACCCCATCGCCAGCCGGCGCCGGCCCCGCCCCTCCCGGACTCCTCCGCATCCCTCCTCTCCCTCGTGCGGCATCGCCTGAAGCCGCGGCTCGCCTAGTCACCGACCCGTCGCCATCGCGCGCCATCGCCCTGCGCCCGTCCTTCGCCGCCCCGTCGTCGCCGGTGCTCCCCGTAGCCCGCCTCTTCGTCCACCTCCCCGCTGGGCTACATCGCCCCTCGCCGCTGCCCGAAGGCCTCCCCATCGCGGACCACCCGCCGTCGCTGCTCGTCGCCGCAGCCCGGAGCTCCTCCGCCTCGTCCGTCGCCCCGTCCTCGACTCCCCTTCGACGGCTCCACCGAGCCCATTGCCTTCCCCCTGGAGCTCCCCTGTGAGGAACCCCCCTCCTATCCTCCTTCCCCTCCTCCCGTACGGCCACCGTCCGCCACTCCCTCACGTCGCGCGCGCGTGCGCCGACGCGCACCAAGGTGCCCCGCGCGCCTCCCCCTGCTCTGGCCACCGAGGCCCGCGCCTGTCGTGGCCTTGCTCCGCGCCCGCCGCGGACCTCTGGCCGCGAACGGCGTCCTCCGCCACCCCCAACTGCTCCGCCTTCCTCGCTTCACCCCCTGGCGCTGGCGCCGTCGCCCCGCCGGTGCCCCGCTGCGCCCTGCCCCGCGGCTGGATCGGGCGAGCGCCCTGTCAGACGGGCTGCGCCCAGCGCCCGCTTCAGCCGCCTAGCGCCCGCCCCGTTAAGGCCTTGGGCCTATGACATATGGGCCCCACGCCCCAGAACAAAAAAAGGAACTAAAATAATAATAATGATTAAAATTAATTAATCAATCAATTAACTAACCCTGGTTAATTAACCTAATTAGTTAATTAAAACACTAATCTATCACTGACTAATGGGGCCCATGCCCAGAAATAAAACAAAAGATAAGAGATTAATTAAATAATAATTGTTAAATTAATTAATTAGTTACTAAGTTAATTAGTTAACTTTATTAACTTGCTTAATAACCTAATCAACCAGTTTAGTTAGTCAATTATTGTTTAGTAAGACATGTATCAATGACACATGGGTCCCACTGGTCCCATTGACCAGTCAAACCGCTGACTGGGATAACCCAGTCAATGACCTGCGGGTCCCATGGGCCCTTTTGACCAGTCAACGGTCCAGTCAAACTCTGACTGGACATTTGACCAGGGCCCCACCTGTCAGCCTCACTACCACCTCTTTGTGTACACTTCTGTGTACCCATAGCATTTATTATTTAAATGAATTTCGAATTAAATTAAATCCAGGGAATCTAGAAAATGTTTAAATCTTTATAAATTAATATAAAATAATCCGTAGCTCGGATGAAAATACTTTGTACATGAAAGTTGCTCAGAACGACGAGACGAATCCGGATACGCAGCCCGTTTGTCCGCCACACATCCCTAGCATAGCGAACACACAACTTTCCCCTCCGGTTCATCTGTTCGAAAACGCAAAACGTCGGGGATACTTTCCCGGATGTTTCCCCCCTTCGTCGGTATCACCTACTACCGCGTTAGGGCACACCTAGCACCGCGTATTGCCATGTTACGCTTTGTGATGCTTTGATTGCTTTGTTATTTATTGTGTTCCCCCTCCGTTACTTCTTTCCGGTAGCCCCCGAGACTGCCGGTGACCCCAGTTCGACTACGGAGTTGACGACCCTTCCTTGCCAAAGCAACCAGGCAAGCCCCCCCTCTTGATCACCAGATATCGCCTACTCTACTCTCTACTGCTTGCATTAGAGTAGTGTAGCATGTTACTGCTTTCCGTTAATCCTATTCTGATGCATAGCCTGTCATTGTTGCTACAGTTGTTACCCTTACCTGCTATCCTACTGCTTAGTATAGGATGCTAGTGTTCCATCAGTGGCCCTACACTCTTGTCCGTCTGCCATGCTATACTACTGGGCCGTGATCACTTCGGGAGGTGATCACGGGTATATACTATATACTTTATATACATGACACATGTGGTGACTAAAGTCGGGTCGGCTCGTTGAGTACCCGCAAGTGATTCTGATGAGGGGGCTGAAAGGACAGGTGGCTCCATCCCGGTAGAGGTGGGCCTGGGTTCCTGACGGCCCCCGACTGTTACTTTATGGCGGAGCGATAGGGCAGGTTGAGACCACCTAGGAGAGAGGTGGGCCTGGCCCTGGTCGGCGTTCGCGGATACTTAACACGCTTAACGAGATCTTGGTATTTGATCTGAGTCTGGCCATTTGGTCTATACGCACTAACCAACTACGCGGGAACAGTTATGGGCACTCGACGTCGTGGTATCAGCCGAAGCTCTTCTTGACGTCAGCGACTGAGTGGCGCGCGCCGCATTGGACTGTAAGCTCGCGCTTGTTAAGGGGCTAGGTCTGCTTCCGGCCGCGTACGCAACGTGCAGGTGTGCAATGGGCGATGGGCCCAGACCCCTGCGCGCATAGGATTTAGACCGGCGTGCTGACCTCTCTGTTGAGCCTAGGTGGGGCTGCGACGTGTTGATCTTCCGAGGCCGGGCATGACCCAGAAAGTGTGTCCGGCCAAATGGGATCGAGCGTGTTGGGTTATGTGGTGCACCCCTGCAGGGAAGTTTATCTATTCGAATAGCCGTGTCCCTCGGTAAAAGGACGACCCGGAGTTGTACCTTGACCTTATGACAACTAGAACCGGATACTTAATAAAATACACCCTTCCAAGTGCCAGATACAACCCGGTGATCGCTCTCTAACAGGGCGACGAGGAGGGGATCGCCGGGTAGGATTATGCTATGCGATGCTACTTGGAGGACTTCAATCTACTCTCTTCTACATGCTGCAAGATGGAGATGGCCAGAAGCGTAGTCTTCGACAGGACTAGCTATCCCCCTCTTATTCTGGCATTCTGCAGTTCAGTCCACTGATATGCCCTTTACACATATACCCATGCATATGTAGTGTAGCTCCTTGCTTGCGAGTACTTTGGATGAGTACTCACGGTTGCTTTCCTTCCTCTTTTCCCCCTTTCCTTTCTATCTGGTTGTCGCAACCAGATGCTGGAGCCCAGGAGCCAGACGCCACCGTCGACGACGACTCCTACTACACTGGAGGTGCCTGCTACTACGTGCAGCCCGCTGACGACGACCAGGAGTTAGTTAGGAGGATCCCAGGCAGGAGGCCTGCGCCTCGTTCGATCTGTATCCAGTTTGTGCTAGCCTTCTTAAGGCAATCTTGTTTAACTTATGTCTGTACTCAGATATTGTTGCTTCCGCTGACTCGTCTATGATCGAGCACTTGTATTCGAGCCCTCGAGGCCCCTGCTTGTATTATGATGCTTGTATGACTTATTTTATTTTTAGAGTTGTGTTGTGATATCTTCCCGTGAGTCCCTGATCTTGATCGTACACGTTTGCGTGTATGATTAGTGTACGGTCAAATCGGGGGCGTCACAAGTTGGTATCAGAGCCAACTGCCTGTAGGAATCCCCCTTCCACACTCCTTGGCCGAAGTCGAGTCTAGACATTGCAAAACTTTTACTAACATGGTTGTGCGGCTTACGGGCACATGTCGCCATTGGGTGGTATTAGGATCTTTTACTCCTTGTCTATACTCTGGGACTCTGAGATCTCTTCTATTCGGGTTAAGTGAATTTTGTTAAATCTAACATTAGGATCTCGTTATCACTTTCACCCGGAGAGCCCCTTATTACTGATGATCGTCTGCTGCACGTGAAGACCCTGAAGACACTCCCCGCTGTTAACCCGAGAACTTGTGTTCATCGCGTTTGCAATTCCCCTTCCACCGTCAACCCTTATGGATAACTACATGCAGTTGTCATTCATACATACATCCCTAGTTGGTCTTGTTCTTACAAGATACCCCGAAATACTCGTCGTTGTTTCGAGAATCCTTTTTGCCTACTGCCTTGCTGTTCTTTGCCCATAAATACCACTATGGATAATTTCTAGCACTCACCGGGTATTTGCTCATCCCCAGTTGATTCATGTATTTCACAAAAGTCCTCAAAATACTATTTGAACTTCCGAAAATCCTCAGGAGCCTTTTTGCTCTTGAAATTCTTGCTTACTTGCATTATGATTAATCTTAAGTCTAGTAACCTTGTTGACATCCATTGTCATTATCTTTGTTGAGATAATCTACTGTTATGAATCTTGTGCCACCAGCCTGTCCACTCTCCGTGATTTATATCGAATCTATATAGGAGCCAAGAGCTCAGAAGCTTTATTGCTAGATACAGCTGAAGCAGTAAGATGTTCATAGTGGAGTACTCATTTTTGGCAATGATCCCGAGCTAGCCGAGCTAAAGTATGATTCACTGTTGACAGGTCACGATCTCGAGCTTTCTTGACAGCACTATATATACGTGAATAGTCAACTCTTATGTGCAATCAACAGACCAAATATAGTAGCGAATAATGCCAACATGCATGGTTTTCGTCAACAAAAATATATAAGTACCCTCACTACATCATGTGATAGAAGTAATCATGCAGTGCACTTATCGATAGGAATCAAAGCTTAATCATAATGACTTAACTGGGCATGCAACCCTGATAGGTCCGAAGGGACGTACACTACTACATTTTGTGCAAGTTGCCAAGTAGAGTAGGTCGATTCTGTTGTTCACAGAGACTTGGTATATATTCTGACCCTTGGTTGATCCCAAGGGGTGAGGCTTGTACAGAAACGGAATTTCCTATTTTAGATTCAACGCTTCCTCGAGTCTTAAACTAAAATCAAAGCCACTCGATCATGAATGAAGCTAGCACTCGACAAGATGTCAACGCTTGCCTGCAATGCCGGTGCTATAACTAGCAAACAGAAGTGGGATCCAATTCCAAAGCACAGACCACCATAGCAGAGCTCGAGATCGAGAGCAAGA
Source organism: Triticum aestivum (assembly GCF_018294505.1). Taxonomy (NCBI): domain Eukaryota; kingdom Viridiplantae; phylum Streptophyta; class Magnoliopsida; order Poales; family Poaceae; genus Triticum; species Triticum aestivum. The sequence goes on from NC_057799.1 coordinate 32,847,210, forward strand.
GAAGAAACAGATGGAGAAAATGGAGACGGAGATGGCGGCGCCGGCCAAGATGTTCCCGCTGGCTGTGGACTCTGAGCACAAGGCCAAGTCCTTCAGGCTCTTCTCCTTCGCCGCCCCGCACATGCGCGCCTTCCATCTCTCCTGGATGGCCTTCTTCGTCTGCTTCGTCTCCACCTTCGCCGCGGCGCCGCTCATCCCCATCATCCGCGACAACCTTAACCTCACTAAGCGCGACATCAGCAACGCCAGCGTGGCCTCCGTGTCCGGCTCCATCTTCTCGAGGGTCGCCATGGGCGTGGTGTGCGACCTCCTCGGCCCCCGCTACGGCTGCGCCTTCCTCGTCCTGCTCACGGCGCCCGCCGTGTTCTGCATGTCCCTCGTCCACGACCCGGCGGGCTACATCATGGTGCGCTTCCTCATCGGCTTCTCGCTCGCCACGCTCATCTCCTGCCAGTACTGGATGAGCACCATGTTCAGCGGCAACATCATTGGCGCCGTCAACGGGCTTGCCGCCGGCTGGGGCAACGTCGGCGGCGGCGCCACGCAGCTCATAATGCCACTCGTCTACGAGGCCATCCGCAGCAGGTGCGGCGCCACGCCCTTCTCGGCCTGGCGCGTCGCCTACTTCGGCCCCGGCACGCTGCACATTGTCGTCGGCATCATGGTGCTCACGCTGGGGCAGGACCTCCCCGACGGCAACCTCTGGAGCCTGCAGAACAAGGGCCAAGTCGCCAAGGACAAGTTCGCCAAGGTGGCCTGGGGTGCCATAACCAACTACCGTAGCTGGATCTTCGTGCTCCTCTACGGATACTCCGCTGGCGTCGAGCTCTGCACCAACAACGTCATCGCCGAGTACTACTACGACCACTTCCACCTAGGCCTCCGCACCGCCGGCACCATCGCCGCCAGCTTTGGACTCGCCAACATTTTCGTGCGCTCCATGGGCGGCTACTTCTCCGACGTCGGCGCGCGCTACTTTGGAATGCGCGCCCGTCTCTGGAACATTTGGATCCTCCAGACCGCCGGCGGCGCCTTCTGCTTCTGGCTCGGCCGCGCCTCGAGCCTGCCCGCTTCCGTCACCGCCATGGTCCTCTTCTCCATCTGCGCCCAGGCCGCTGAGGGCGCCATCTTCGCGGTCATACCCTTCGTCTCCCGCCGCTCCCTCGGCATCGTCTCGGGGATGACCGGCGCCGGCGGGACCTTGGGCGCGGCCTTCAACCAGCTGCTCTTCTTCACCTCGTCCAAGTACGGCACTGGGCAGGGGCTCCAGTACATGGGCATAGTGACAATGGCATGCACGCTGCCAGTCATGCTTGTGCATTTCCCGCAGTGGGGCTCCATGCTCTTCCCAGCCAACGTCGGCGCTGACGAGGACAAGTACTACGGCGCGGAGTGGTCGGAGGAGGAGAAGAGCAAGGGACTCAACGCCCGCACCGTCAAGTTCGCCCAGAACTGCCGATCAGAGCGCGGCAGGCACCGCAACGCCATCCTCGCCAACGACACCAACCAGCATGCATGAGTATTTAGGTTGGATTGAAATGTGCCCAAAAAGAAGGATGCCACGTCTTGGTCAACTAGCAATGGCAGTATTATATATCTTCATCATCAAGATCCTTTCTTTTATCATTAAACGCTAAAACTATCTTCAATGGAATAAGGATTGCATGTGGGTGAATTTCAGGTCCTTGTTTAACACTTGACATAAATTAAAGAGGTTTGACATGGCAGTCTATGATGTGGGAAGTCTAAGAAGCACGTACAACTATGAATGGAGATAAAAATGCAATATTTTCTAGTATTGTCTATCTTGAGATAACAATCCTCATGATATTATGTGAAGTCGACCGCACCAATATTTGCCTGCAGGACATGAATGCTTGTTAACGTTGGTGTGAGGCTGGGGTTATTGATCGGATCATACGGTGACACTAAGTAGTCTCTCCCTGATAATTGAACTATAGTTTGGACGCAACCGCCCCCGCGTCGTCCGGACGGACGGCACGGGCGGCTCCCGATCCAGTTTCTTCGGGACCTCCCCACCTCTCTCGCTTCCCTCGCCGCCGCCGGACGACGCTGCCGGGCAAAGCCTGTGTGGCTGACGGCGGCGGCGGGGCTCCGGGCGATGGCTTCTACGCAAGGCGCTGAACGGCGCGCGAGGTGAACAACAACTCAGCAGCGATCTTCATGCAACGTCCGAAGGCTAGAGCGATCTGCGCATGGACATGCAGCGGCAGGCGATCTGTGCACAGGGACATGCATAGGTCAATGGCTAGAGCGATCTGGGATTCTGAACTGGGCAGCATGGTGATGCCTTGGCAATGGCCTGGGTGGAGATGACCATCCATTCTCCTCCAGCAGCCTGCGGTCAAGATCATGCAGGTTCGGACCGAAGCTTCCTCCGGCTGTCCAGTACGTTGAGCATGGCAGCGTTGGTGATAAGGGTCATCTTCCCAAGCGACCCAAGACGCTCGCCGCTGTTGCCGCCGGCAGATCACAAGGCCGAAGGAGGTTGGTGGTGGCGCCTTGGGACTTACATCGGTTGACCGATGCTTGTCACTTGGCCGCAGGTGGTTCGTCCGATCGATGCGAGGGGGCAATTTTCGTCCTGACCATGGCGGCACCGTCCGGCCACTCGAGCCGCAGATTGCAGTGGCCATTCAAGGGTCTTCATGAGAGTTTTTTCTTAGGATCCACTGGTTGTTGCCAGCAGCTCGCACTGGCGAGGTTGTGTGATGTAACCGGAAGGCTCCATTGGGAGTTTCGGTGGCTCTCAATCTGGCCAGTTTGCATTCAGCGGTGAGATAAATTCTATGGATGACGGCTTGACGCAGAGGAGATGGTTGTGCAGCGGCAAGCCATGCCGGCATGTAAAGACTGTGCCTCACTTTTAGCTGCTGGGATCGCGGAAAGTGGTGGCGACAACATGATGACTTTGATTTGGTGGTGCTTCTTGAGTACCCGGTCTCGAGTTCCGGGGTGAAAACCCTAGGTCTGACCTGAATTGGTTATACCTGGCGATGGCGATGTTTTTGCGTCGTTACCTTGATGAAGGCATTGCTCGGATGTGCTCGGACTTGTTCTTCAGGGTGAAAACCTAGAGTCTGACCTTTGTTGGTCGGGTCCAGTGACGGCGACGTTTAAGCGTCGTTTCCTTCCTGAAGGCGTTGCTGTTGAAGAAACTTTCTCGTTGCGCTTGTTCTGTCAAGAGATGGTTGGTGCGGATATGGTCGTTGATGTAGTTTATCAACCGTTGTTTTGATCGTTTCAGAGTGTTTTTTCTTTTTCTTTTCCCTCGCTTAGGCATAGCTTGAGTCTTGTATGACTTTGCTCTTTGCTGGCGTTTTTTTTCCTCTTTTGTGTGTGTTGGTGTTGGCTGTGTGCATCCTGGTTATGCAGAGGCCGGGTGTGTGCTCAATGTGTTTGTATCCCCTTGATGCTTCATTTTGAGTTAATAAAATCCACCCTTTGTCGAAAAAAAGTAGTCTCTCCCTCCGGCCGATCATCAATGTGGGAATAACGGAGATTCACAGTGCCTCGACCGCATCCACAGGGAGACCCTTTAATTACTAGTGCCAGTAGGCGTATCACCAGCCCCCGCTCCGGGGAGAGGAGGTTATCGAGGACTTTGGCCAACGACGGACAGTGCCGCCGCCAGCAGGCTAGATAACGCGTTCGTGGTCTGTTTTGGTCAGGGTCATGACAATGATCCTTCCGCGAGTTCACCTACGAAAACCTTGTTATGACTTTTCCTTTCTCTAAATGATAAGGTTCAATGAACTCGCGACGTCGGGGGCGGCGAACCGCCCCAGTTGCCGCGATCTGAACACTTCACGGGACCAGTCAATCGGTAGGAGTGACGAGCGTTGTGTACAAAGGGCAGGGACGTAGTCAACACGAGCTGATCACTCATGCTTAATAGGCATTCCTCGTTGAAGACCAACAATTGCAATGATCTATCTCCATCACGATAAAATTTCCCAAGATTACCCGGGCCTGTCGGCCAAGGCTATATACTCGTTGAATACATCAGTGTAGCGCGTGTGCGGCCCAGAACATCTAAGGGCTTCACAGACCTGTTATTGCGTCAACCTTCCATCGCCTAAACGGCGATAGTCCCTCTAAGAAGCTAGGTGCGGAGGGATGGCTCCGCATAGCTAGTTAGCAGGGTGAGGTCTCGTTCGTTAATGGAATTACCAGACAAATCGCTCCACCAACTAAGAACGGCCATGCACCACCACCCATACAATCAAGAAAGAGCTCTCAGTCTGTCAATCCTTGCTATGTCAGGACCTGGTAAGTTTCCCCGTGTTAAGTCAAGTTATAAGCCGCAGGCTCCATTGGTGGTGCCCTTCCATCAATTCATTTAAGTTTCAGCCTTGCGACCATACTCCCCCGCGGAACCCAAAGACTTTGATTTCTCAAAAGGTGCCGGCGGAGTCCTAAGCAACATCCGCCGATCCCTGGCCGGCATCGATTATGGGTGAGACTAGGATGGTATCTGATCATCTTCGAGCCCCCAACTTTCATTCTTGATTAATGAAAACATCCTTGGCAAATGCTTTCGCAGTTGTTCATTTTTCATAAATCCAAGAATTTCACCTATGACTATGAAATACGAATGCCCTCGACTGTCCCTATTAATCATCACTCCGATCCCGAAGGCCAACACAATAGGACCGGAATCCTGTGATGTTATCCCATGCTAATGTATCCAAAGCGATGCCTTGCTTTGAGCACTCTAATTTCTTCAAAGTAACGATGCCGGAGGCACGACCCGGCCAATTAAGGCTAGGAGTGCATCGCCGGCTGAAGGGTCGAGTAGGTCGGTGCTCGTCGTGAGGCGGGCCGGCCGACCCGGCTCAGAGTCCAACTAAGAGCTTTTTAACTGCAACAACTTAAATATATGCTATTGGAGCTAGAATTATCGCGGCTGCTGGCACCAGACTTGCCCTCCAATGGATCATCGTTAAGGGATTTAGATTGTACTCATTCCAATTACCAGACACTAATGCGCCCGGTATTGTTATTTATTGTCACTACCTCCCCATGTCAGGTTTGGGTAATTTGCGCGCCTCCTGCCTTCCTTGGATGTGGTAGCCGTTTCTCAGGCTCGCTCTCTGGAATCAAACCCTAATTCTCCGTCACCCGTCACCACCATGGTAGGCCCCTATCCTACCATCGAAAGTTGATAGGGCAGAAATTCGAATGATGCGTCACCGGCACGAGGGCCGTGCGATCCGTCGAGTTATCATGAATCATCGGATCAGCGGGTAGAGCCCGCGTCAGCCCTTTATCTAATAAATGCCCCTCCCAGAAGTCAGGGTTTGTTGTACGTATTAGCTCTAGAATTACTATGGTTATCCGAGTAGCGCGTACCATCAAACAAACTATAACTGATTTAATGAGCCATTCACAGTTTCACAGTTCAAATTGGTTCATACTTGCACATGCATGGCTTAATCTTTGAGACAAGCATATGACTACTGGCAGGATCAACCAGGTAGCACGTCCTCTTTGACGTCCAGCGTTGGTAGTTGTCCGCACATCCACTTGCGTGGCAAGGCAGAGGCAACATCCGGGCCGGTTGTCGCAATTGAGAGGGCTAAGTTCGTCCTACTGGTATGAGGATCGGCGCAGAATATTGCGTATCCTACCACTAACTGTGGAGAGGTAGAGGCAACACCTGTTCCGGTTGTTCTCAAGTTCGGAGAGCTTCTTAGGGTCGGGTCAAGGAAGTCAAATGGGCCAAGACACTTTATCATTAGCAGCATCCGAGACCAACGGCGGGAGCGAGGATGGATTGACAGCACGGAAAGAGTAAACATGCCCGACACCACGAGGCAACACCGCAAGCACCATTTAATTGGCCGCAGCAGGACACCCGAAGGTGGCCACCGCGAGGCAACCGTGTAAAACATATCACTAATTCCCGTAGTCCGGGTACTAGCACGCAAGCACTTGAAAAGGCAATGGTAACATAAGACACAGGACTGATGGGACACGGCGCCGGTAGTCGGCCGCACGAAGACGGGGGATCTACCGGCAGACACAGGTCCAAAACCACTCATGCGCTCGTGTAGCCACAGCGGTCAAGCCTACCAAGCCTCCCCCACGCAAAGCACGGGGGAATCACTTGCACGTAGGCGTCCGGAGTGTCCACAGCGCGTGGGTGTTGCAACGACAACGGGAACATTAGAGGGGCAATAATTTTCCAAAGGCAACAAACACACCACCCGAATGCACCTCGAGTAGCGAGGAAGCAATTGCCCGTACAGAATCACGGACGTCACGTTGTAATCACCTTTTTGGTATCATACCGTCTAGAACGCACTGGAGACCGGGGCAACGGCAAGCAGCTAGCACCAAAGACACCGGATGGACGCGTTATCCGTGGCGCAACCCAAGAATCGTCAGTTTTCACGATGTAACACCCAACCGAATTCTAGTCCTGGAACCAGATATTACGTGTAAACGGGACAAAGAGAACATCATCTGACCGAACCGATCCCTACATTGGCTAGGCACCTGTGGTATCTGGCCGAAACCACGGCCCGGCTACTTTCCCCACGGGTCAAGGGGAGGCGCCACCCTCCCCCTACTACACCTGGGGAACGCACCCCCCTTGGATCCCTGCCCTTCAGGTTGTGAAGGAGGGGTACACTGCTGCCACGGCAGAGAAACAACCAATTTTTCTGCCGTGGCAGGACTTCCTGCACGTGTGTTTTCACGTTTTAGCCATTCTGACCATCGTTTTCTTGTTTTGGGCTATTTCCACCGTAACCAACGTGATGGCTGTGTCTGCTTCACGTTTAGACAATGTTGGGCCGACTTCGCCCCTGTTACACGTTTTTTGTTGTTTTGGCCGTTTTGGCCACCGGCACCCACGTTTTGCATGTCGCCCAGCCAAACGGTGTCCAGACGTGTCCATTTCATGTGTAGACGACGTCACGCCGCCTCCGCCTTCTCCCCGGTTCCACGTTTTCCGTCGTTTTGGCCACCGGCGCCCACGTTTTGCGTGTCGCCCAGCCAAACGGGTCCAGCCGTGTCCGTTTCACGTTTACACGACGTCGGGCCGACTTCGCCCCGGTTACACGTGTTCCGTCGTTTCGGCCACCGGCGCCCACGTTTTGCCTGTCGCCTAGCCAAACGGCGTCCAGACGTGTCGATTTCACGTTTACACGAAGTTGGGCCGACTTCGCCCTGGTTACACGTTTTCCGTCGTTTTGGCCGTTTTGGCCACCGGCACCCACGTTTTGCCTGTCGCCCAGCCAAGCGGCGTCCAGACGTGTCCACTTCACCTGTAGACGACGTCGGGCCGCCTTCTCCCCAGTTCCACGTTTTCCGTCGTTTTGGCCGTTTCCGTCGTTTTGGCCACCGGCGCCCACGTTTTGCCTGTGGCTGAGCCAAACGGCGTCCAGCCATGTCCGTTTCACGTTTACACGACGCCAGGCCGACTTCGCCCCGGTTACACTTTTCCGTTGTTTTGGCCACCGGCGCCCACGTTTTGCCTGTTGCCCAGCCAAACGGCGTCCAGACGTGTTTGTTTCACGTTTACACGACGTCGGACCGACTTCTCCCCCTTTCCACGTTTTCCTCAGGTTCCCATGTTTTGGCCACTGGTACCCACGTCTTGCCCGTTGCCTAGCCAAACGGCGTCCAACCGTGTCCGTTTCACGTTTACACGAAATCGGCCGACTTCGTCTGTTTTCCGTCGTTTTGGCCGTTTTGGCCACCGGCGCCCACATTTTGCCTGTCGCCCAGCCAAACGGCGTCCATTTCACATTTACACGAAGTTGGGCCGACTTCGCCCTGGTTACACGTTTTTCATCGTTTTTGCCATTTTGGCCACCGGCGCCCACGTTTTGCCTGTCGCCCAGCCAAGCGGCGTCCAGACTTGTCCACCTCACGTGTAGACGACGTCGGGCCGCCTTCTCCCCGGTTCCACGTTTTCTGTCATTTTGGCCACCGGCGCCCACGTTTTGCTTGTCGCCCAGCCAAACGGCGTCCAACCATTTCCGTTTCACGTTTACACGATGCCAGGCCGACTTCGCCCCGGTTACACTTTTCCGTCGTTTTGGCCACCGGCGCCCACGTTTTGCCTGTTGCCCAGCCAAACAACGTCCAGACGTGTTTATTTCACGTTTACACGACGTCGGGCCGACTTCTCCCCCTTTCCACGTTTTCCTCAGGTTCCCATGTTTTGGCCACTGGTACCCACGTTTTGCCCGTTGCCTAGCCAAACGGCGTCCAGCCGTGTCCGTTTCACGTTGACACGACATCGGCCGACTTCGTCCCGGTTACACGTTTTCCGTCATTTTGGCCACCGGCGCCCACATTTTGCCTGTCGCCCAGCCAAACGGCGTCCAGTCGTGTCCGTTTCACGTTTACGCGACGTGGGGCCGACTTCTCCCCGGTTCCACGTTTTCCTCAGGTTACCATGTTTTGGCCACCGGTAGCACCAACCGGGACCAAAAGGCATCAACGCGTCAGCAGTTCAGGGGCTGGGTTTTTTGTTTTTTTGAAAGGGGGGGGGGTGTGTGGGGGTTTTGTAGGGGTAATTTAGGTGTTTCATATATTGTGTTAGCTAGCTAATAGAGACAAGTGTCTCTCTTATCTCCGTGCTTGGTCGACGCTACGTACTATAGGTATAGAGAGGACTCGACACGCTAGCTAGTAAGCAAATGAAGGAAACCATTAAGTACACGAGTGCATAAGCAATAATATAGAGAGAAGTGATCGACCTCTTCTTCTTCGAGAGATTGATCGAACAACAAGTTTTCGTATATCTATCCGACGCTACTGGCTACATATATACAATATAAGATCTCTTACAATTCCCTAACATCTAATGTCAAATTCCACATGGTATTCTCCGGCTTTATTCATGACCTGGTCAAGAAAAAATCCCGCCAATTCCTCTTGAATTGCTCGTATGCGATCTTGTGGTAGGAGTTCATTCCGCATCTGCCACATCTAATTTGAAGAAGGGGGTCAATACACACACACACACACACACATATATATATATATATATATATATATATATATATATATATATGAATGAAACTCAACACAAATGATGGTAATAAAATAAAATTGTGAATATTATTGCTTACGCACTTCAAATTGTTTTTCAGAGTAGTCCCGCTTAGAGGTCGTCGCGTTGTAGTTGAACTCGCAAACGTAATATCCACAGTAATCATTCCCGGGTTCCTGTCACAAGCACTTTACGAGAAATAGAGGTCAATCAAACTGACAATGAAGCATTATAAATGGTATTGATGAAAGTAGCTAGAATCGATGGGAGATGCACGGAACTAGCTAGTAGTACTTACTTTCGGGTGTGTAAATCGCAGCTCCCCCGGCAGTCCCGGAGCTTGTGCGGTGAACTTTTTCCAAACCCTGCCAGACAAAGGAAACAATTACTTGATATCAGGAAATGAACAAAGTTGCCGATATGGTGCGATATGATCGATGCTTACTTCTCGAGCATTTTAGTCATGGCCGCATACTCGGGATCTTTTTGTCTCGAGTTTAAGACGGTTACTAGTCCCTGGTCAAGCTTAGTCACTAGGAGAATAAAGTGGAAGCTGCGCACGCATGCATAACTCATCAATTACATTACTATAACCTCGAGTAATAAGGGAAACCGAATATGCACAAGACAGTAACACTCACTTGAAGTTGTAAGGAAAGAGTATTTTCTCTTTGTTTTGATTTCGAAGCAACGATCATAGCAAGTTGGCCTCGGTTTCTTTCACATCATATTTAACCGTCCATTCATCTATGAGATTTGTGTTAATGAACCCAATATCATAGATTTGTGTTTTTCTGCATTCGACGATCTTCAATCTGCATAATATAGTGAGGATAATTATATATACATGCAATGAAAGAGCTGAGCTATATATAGAGACTTAATTACAGAAGTAGTACTTGTTGGGGAACGTAGCAGAAATTCAAAAATTTCTACGCATCACCAAGATCAATCTATGGAGTTTACTAGCAACGAGAGGGAAGGAGTGCATCTACATACCCTTGTAGACCGCGAGCGGAAGCGTTCAAGAGAACGGGGTTGATGGAGTCGTACTCGTCGTGATCCAAATCACCGACGATCCTAGCGCCGAACGGACGGCACCTCCACGTTCAACACACATACGGAGCAGCGACGTCTCCTCCTTCTTGATCCAGCAAGGGGGGAGGAGAGGTTGATGGAGATCCAGCAGCACGACGGCGTGGTGGTGGAAGTAGCGGGATTCCAACAGGGCTTCGCCAAGCGCTGCGGGAGGAGGAAGATGTGTCACGGGAGGGAGAGGGAGGCGCCAGGGCTTGAGTTTGCTGCCCTCCCTTCCCCCCACTATATATAGGGCCAAGGGAGAGGGGGGGGGGCGCAGCCTTGGCCCTTCCTCCAAGGAAGGGTGCGGCCAGGGAGGAGTCCATCCTCCCCAAGGCACCTCGGAGGTGCCTTCCCCCTTTAGGACTCTCCCTTTCCCTTATCTCTTGGCGCATGGGCCTCTTGGGGCTGGTGCCCTTGGCCCATATAGGCCAAGGCGCACACCCCTACAGCCCATGTGCCCCCCCGGGGCTGGTGGACCCCCTTGGTGGACCCCCGGACCCCTTTCGGCACTCCCGGTACAATACCGATAATGCGCGAAACCTTTCCGGCGACCAAAACAAGACTTCCCATATATAAATCTTTACCTCCGGACCATTCCGGAACTCCTCGTGACGTCCGGGATCTCATCCGGGACTCCGAACAACTTTCGGGTTACCGCATACTAATATCTCTACAACCCTAGCGTCACCGAACCTTAAGTGTGTAGACCCTACGGGTTCGGGAGACACGCAGACATGACCGAGACGACTCTCCGGTCAATAACCAACAGCGGGATCTGGATACCCATGTTGGCTCCCACATGCTCCTCGATGATCTCATCGGATGAACCACGATGTCGAGGATTCAATCAATCCCGTATACAATTCCCTTTGTCAATCGGTATGTTACTTGCCCGAGATTCGATCGTCGGTATCCCGATACCTTGTTCAATCTCGTTACCGGCAAGTCTCTTTACTCGTTCCGTAACACATCATCCCGTGATCAACTCCTTGGTCACATTGTGCACATTATGATGATGTCCTACCGAGTGGGCCCAGAGATACCTCTCCGTTTACACGGAGTGACAAATCCCAGTCTCGATTCGTGCCAACCCAACAGACACTTTCGGAGATACCTGTAGTGCACCTTTATAGCCACCCAGTTACGTTGTGACGTTTGGTACACCCAAAGCATTCCTACGGTATCCGGGAGTTGCACAATCTCATGGTCTAAGGAAATGATACTTGACATTAGAAAAGCTCTTAGCAAACGAACTACACGATCTTGTGCTAGGCTTAGGATTGGGTCTTGTCCATCACATCATTCTCCTAATGATGTGATCCCGTTATCAACGACATCCAATGTCCATGGTCAGGAAACCGTAACCATCTATTGATCAACGAGCTAGTCAACTAGAGGCTTACTAGGGACATGGTGTTGTCTATGTATCCACACATGTATCTGAGTTTCCTATCAATACAATTCTAGCATGGATAATAAACGATTATCATGAACAAGGAAATATAATAATAACCAATTTATTATTGCCTCTAGGGCATATTTCCAACAGTCTCCCACTTGCACTAGAGTCAATAATCTAGTTCACATCACCATGTGATTAACACTCACAGGTCACATCACCATGTGACCAACATCCAAAGAGTTTACTAGAGTCAACAATCTAGTTCACATCACTATGTGATTAACACTCAATGAGTTCTGGTTTGATCATGTTATGCTTGTGAGAGAGGTTATTAGTCAACGGGTCTGAACCTTTCAGATCCGTGTGTGCTTTACGAATATCTATGTCATCTTGTGGATGCTACCACGCGCTACTTGGAGCCATTTCAAATAACTGCTCTACTATACGAATCCGGTTTACTACTCAGAGTCATCCGGATTAGTGTCAAAGTTCGCATCGACGTAACCCTTTACGACGAACTCCTTTTCACCTCCATAATCGAGAAAATTCCTTAGTCCACTAGATACTAAGGATAAGTTCGACCGCTGTCATGTGATCCATTCCCGGATCACTATTGTACCCCTTGACCAACTCATGGCAAGGCACACTTCATGTGCGGTACACAGCATAGCATACTGTAGAGCCTACGTCTAAAGCATAGGGGACGACCTTCGTCCTTTCTCTCTCTTCTGCTGTGGTCAGGTCTTGAGTCTTACTCAATACTCACACCTTGTAACACAGCCAAGAACTCCTTCTTTGCTGATCTATTTTGAACTCTTTCAAAATCATGTCAAGGTGTGCGTTCTTTGAAAGTATCATCAGGCGTCTTGATCTATCTCTATAGATCTTGATGCCCAATATGTAAGCAGCTTTATCCAGGTCTTCCTTTGAAAAACTCCTTTCAAACAACCCTTTATGCTTTCCAGAAATTTTACATCATTTCGGATCAACAATATGTCATTCACATATACTTATCAGAAATGTTGTAGCGCTCCCACTCACTTTATTGTAAATACAAGTTTCTAACAAACTTTGTATAAACCCAAAAACTTTGATCACTCCATCAAAGCGTATATTCTGACTCCGAGATGCTTGCTCTAGTCCATGGAAGGATCGCTGGAGCTAGCATACCTTTTAGCATCCTTAGGATCGACAAAACCTTTCTGATTGTATCACATACAACCTTTCCTTACGAAAACTGGTAAGGAAACTTGTTTTGACATCCATCTGCCAGATTTCATAAATGCAGCTAATGCTAACATGATTCCGACGGACTTAAGCATCGCTACGGATGAGAAAATCTCATCGTAGTCAACTCCTTGAACTTGTGAAAATACTCTTTGCCACAAGTCGAGCTTCATAGACGGTAACATTACCGTCCATGTCCGTCTTCTTCTTAAAGATCCATTTATCTCAATGGCTTGCCGATCATCGGGCAAGTTCACCAAAGTCCATGCTTTGTTCTGATACATGGATCCTATCTCGGATTTCATGGCTTCTAACCATTTGTCGGAATATGGGCCCACCATCGCTTCTCCATAGCTCGTAGGTTCATTGTTGTCTAACAACATGACTTCCAAGACAGGATTACGTACCACTCTGAAGTAGTACGCATCCTCGTCGTCCTACGAGGTTTGGTAGTGACTTGATCCGAAGTTTCATGATCACTATCATAAGCTTCCACTTCAATTGGTGTAGGTGCCACAGGAACAACTTCCTGTGCCCTGCTACACACTAGTTGAAGTGACGGTTCAATAACCTTATCAAGTCTCCACCATCCTCCCACTCAATTCTTTCGAGAGAAACTTTTCCTCGAGAAAGGACTCGTTTCTAGAAGCAATTACTTTTGCTTCCAGATCTGAAATAGGAGGTATACCCAACTGTTTTGGGTATTCTATGAAGATGCATTTATCCGCTTTGGGTTCGAGCTTATCAGCCTGAAACTTTTTCACATAAGCATCGCAGCCCCAAACTTTTAAGAAACGACAACTTAGGTTTCTCTAAACGGTGTCGTCTCAACGGAATTGCGTGGTGCCCTATTTAAAGTGAATGCGGTTGTCTCTAATGCCTAACCCATAAACGATAGTGGTAATTCGATAAGAGACATCATGGTATGCACCATATCCAATAGGGTGCAGTTATGATGTTCGGACACACCATCACACTGTGGTGTTCCAGGCGGTATTAATTGTGAAACACTTTCCACAATGTCTTAATTGTGTGCCAAACTCGTAACTCAGATATCATCTCTATGATCATATCATAGACATTTTATCCTCTTGTCACGACGATCTTCAACTTCACTCTGAAATTACTTGAACCTTTCAATAATTCAGACTTGTGTTTCATCAAGTAAATATACTCAGCATCTACTCAAATCATCTGTGAAGTAAGAACATAACGATATCCACTGCATGCCTCAGCACTCATTGGACTGCACACATCAAAATGTATTACTTCCAACAAGTTGCTCTCTTGTTCCATCTTACTGAAAACGAGGCCTTTCAGTCATCTTGCCCATGTGGTATGATTTGCATGTCTCAAGTGATTCAAAATCAAGTGAGTCCAAACGATCCATCTGCATGGAGTTTCTTCATGCATATATACCAATAGACATGGTTCGCATGTCTCAATCTTTTCAAAAACAAGTGAGTCCAAAGATCCATCTACATGGAGCTTCTTCATGCATTCTGTACCAATATGAGTCAAATGGCAGAGCCACAAGTATGTGGTACTATCATTACTATTTTTATATCTTTTGGCACGAACATGTGTATCACTGCGATCGAGATTCATTTTAGGTGCAAGACCATTGAAGGTATTATTCAAATAAACAGAGTAACCATTATTCTCCTTAAATGAATAACCGTATTGCGATAAACATAATCCAATCATGTTTATGCTCAACGCAAACCAAACAATTATTTAGGTTAACACCAATCTCGATGGTAGAGGGAGCATGCGATGCTTGATCACATCAACCTTGGAAACACTTCCAACACATATCGTCATCTCACCTTTAGCTAGTCTCCATTTATTCCGCAGCTTTTATTTCGAGTTACTAACACTTAGCAACCGAACCGGTATCTAATACCCTGGTGCTGCTAGGAGTACTAGTAAAGTACACATTCATATAATGTATATCCAATATACTTCTGTCGACCTTGCCTGCCTTCTCATCTACCAAGTATCTAGGGTAGTTCTGCTTCAGTGACCGTTCCCCTCATTACAGAAGCACTTAGTCTCGGGTTTGGGTTCAACCTTGGGATTCTTCACTAGAGCAGCAAATGATTTGCTGTTTCATGAAGTATCCCTTTTGCCCTTGCCCTTCTAGAAACTAGTGGTTTTACTAACCATCAACAATTGATGCTCCTTCTTGATTTCTACTTTCGCGGTGTCAAACATCGCGAGTTGCTCAAGGATCATCATGTCTATCCCTGATATGTTATAGTTCATCACGAAGCTCTAATAGCTTGGTGGCAGTGACTATGGAGAACCATCACTATCTCATCTGGAAGATTAACTCCCACTCGATTCAAGCGATTGTGGTACTCAGACAATCTGAGCACATGCTCAACGATTGAGCTTTTCTCCCTTAGTCTGCAGGCTTAAGAAACTTGTCAGAGGTCTCATACCTCTTGACGTGGGCACTAGTCTGAAATCCCAATTTCAGTCTTCGGAACATCTCATATGTTCTGCGACGTTTCAAAACGTCTTTGGTGCCACAATTCTAAACCGTTAGCATTACGCACTGAACTATCACGTAGTCATCAAAACGTGTATGTCAGATGTTTCGCAACATCTACAGACGACGCTGAGGTTCAGCACACCGAGCGGTGCATTAAGGACATAAGCCTTCTGTGCAGCAATGAGGACAATCCTCAGTTCACGGACCCAGTCCGCATAATTGCTACTATCAACTTTCAACTAAATTTTCTCTAGGAACATATCTTAAACAGTAGAACTAAAGCGTAAGCTATGACATAATTTGCAAAGACCTTTTGACTATGTTCATGATAATGAAGTTCATCTGATTATTTAATGAACTCCCACTCAGATAGACATCCCTCTAGTCATCTAAGTGATACATGATCCGAGTCAAACTAGGCCGTGTCCGATCATCACGTGAGACGGACTAGTCATCATCGGTGAACATCTCCATGTTGATCGCATCTACTATACGACTCATGTTCGACCTTTCGATCTCTTGTGTTCCGAGGCCATGTCTGTACATGCTAGGCTCGTCAAGTCAACCTAAGTGTTTCGCATGTGTTCCGAGGCCATGTCTGTACATGCTAGGCTCGTCAACACCCGTTGTATTCGAACGTTAGAATCTATCACACCCGATCATCACGTGGTGCTTCGAAACAACGAACCTTCGCAACGGTGCACAGTTAGGGGGAACACGTCTCTTGAAATTTTAGTGAGGGATCATCTTATTTATGCTACCGTCGTTCTAAGCAAATAAGATGTAAACATGACAAACATCACATGCAAATCATAAAGTGACGTGATATGGCCAATATCATCTTGCGCCTTTGATCTCCATCTTCGAGGCGCGGCATGATCACCTTCGTCACCGGCATGACACCATGATCTCCATCATCATGATCTCCATCATGTGTCTTCATGAAGTTGTCTCGCCAACTATTACTTCTACTACTATGGCTAACGGTTAGCAATAAAGTAAAGTAATTACATGGCGTTTTCATTGACACGCAGGTCATACAATAAATTAAGACAACTCCTATGGCTCCTGCCGGTTGTCATACTCATCGACATGCAAGTCGTGATTCCTATTACAAGAACATGATCAATCTCATACATCACATATATCATTCATCACATCCTTTTGGCCATATCACATCACATAGCATACCCTGCAAAAACAAGTTAGACGTCCTCTAATTGTTGTTGCATGTTTTACGTGGCTGCTATGGGTTTCTAGCAAGAACGTTTCTTACCTACGCAAAAGCCACAACGTGATATGCCAATTTCTATTTACCCTTCATAAGGACCCTTTTCATCGAATCCGATCCGACTAAAGTGGGAGAGACAGACACCCGCTAGCCACCTTATGCAACTAGTGCATGTCAGTCGGTGGAACCTGTCTCACGTAAGAGTACGTGTAAGGTCGGTCCGGGCCGCTTCATCCCACGATGCCGCCGAATCAAGATAAGACTAGTAACGGCAAGTAAATTGACAAAATCGACGCCCACAACTACTTTGTGTTCTACTCGTGCATAGAAACTACGCATAGACCTAGCTCATGATGCCACTGTTGGGGAACGTAGCAGAAATTCAAAATTTTCTACGCATCACCAAGATCAATCTATGGAGTTTACTAGCAACGAGAGGGAAGGAGTGCATCTACATACCCTTGTAGATCGCGAGCGGAAGCGTTCAAGAGAACGGGGTTGATGGAGTCGTACTCGTCGTGATCCAAATCACCGATGATCCTAGCGCCGAACGGACGGCACCTCCGCGTTCAACACACGTACGGAGCAGCGACGTCTCCTCCTTCTTGATCCAGCAAGGGGGGAGGAGAGGTTGATGGAGATCCAGCAGCACGACGGCGTGGTGGTGGAAGTAGCGGGATTCCAACAGGGCTTCGCCAAGCGCTGCGGGAGGAGGGAGATGTGTCACGGGAGGGAGAGGGAGGCGCCAGGGCTTAGGTTTGCTGCCCTCCCTCCCCCCACTATATATAGGGCCAAGGGAGAGGGGGGGGCGCAGCCTTGGCCCTTCCTCCAAGGAAGGGTGCGGCCAGGGAGGAGTCCATCCTCCCCAAGGCACCTCGGAGGTGCCTTCCCCCTTTAGGACTCTCCCTTTCCCTTATCTCTTGGCGCATGGGCCTCTTGGGGCTGGTGCCCTTGGCCCATATAGGCCAAGGCGCACACCCCTACAGCCCATGTGGCCCCCC
Source organism: Triticum aestivum (assembly GCF_018294505.1). NCBI lineage: Eukaryota > Viridiplantae > Streptophyta > Magnoliopsida > Poales > Poaceae > Triticum > Triticum aestivum. Next base: position 32,864,688 of record NC_057799.1, read on the forward strand.
GGGGCTGGTGGACCCCTTGGTGGACCCCCGGACCCCTTTCGGCACTCCCGGTACAATACCGATAATGCGCGAAACTTTTCCGGCGACCAAAACAAGACTTCCCATATATAAATCTTTACCTCCGGACCATTCCGGAACTCCTCGTGACGTCCGGGATCTCATCCGGGACTCCGAACAACTTTCGGGTTACCGCATACTAATATCTCTACAACCCTAGCGTCACCGAACCTTAAGTGTGTAGACCCTACGGGTTCGGGAGACACGCAGACATGACCGAGACGACTCTCCGGTCAATAACCAACAGCGGGATCTGGATACCCATGTTGGCTCCCACATGCTCCTCGATGATCTCATCGGATGAACCACGATGTCGAGGATTCAATCAATCCCGTATACAATTCCCTTTGTCAATCGGTATGTTACTTGCCCGAGATTCGATCGTCGGTATCCCGATACCTTGTTCAATCTCGTTACCGGCAAGTCTCTTTACTCGTTCCGTAACACATCATCCCGTGATCAACTCCTTGGTCACATTGTGCACATTATGATGATGTCCTACCGAGTGGGCCCAGAGATACCTCTCCGTTTACACGGAGTGACAAATCCCAGTCTCGATTCGTGCCAACCCAACAGACACTTTCGGAGATACCTGTAGTGCACCTTTATAGCCACCCAGTTACGTTGTGACGTTTGGTACACCCAAAGCATTCCTACGGTATCCGGGAGTTGCACAATCTCATGGTCTAAGGAAATGATACTTGACATTAGAAAAGCTCTTAGCAAACGAACTACACGATCTTGTGCTAGGCTTAGGATTGGGTCTTGTCCATCACATCATTCTCCTAATGATGTGATCCCGTTATCAACGACATCCAATGTCCATGGTCAGGAAACCGTAACCATCTATTGATCAACGAGCTAGTCAACTAGAGGCTTACTAGGGACATGGTGTTGTCTATGTATCCACACATGGATCTGAGTTTCCTATCAATACAATTCTAGCATGGATAATAAACGATTATCATGAACAAGGAAATATAATAATAACCAATTTATTATTGCCTCTAGGGCATATTTCCAACAGTACTTACAAACAGTAGCAAGTGACGATTGTTTTATTGAGGGCCTTTTGATTGAAAAACGGGAAGAACTCCTCAAATGGAACAGACAACAGATCAATTCCAACGAGGTCGTGCTCCTCTTTAACTCTCACCGTCAAAGTATCCTTCCCAGACTCACTGCAGGTTTTCATGTACCACTCATGGAATCTTCGCATCATCGTTGTTAGAGGAGGATGACCAGGTTTGTCAAGAGGCTTCCCGCAGCGGTATTTGAATTCGTCCACCTCCATTGTATCAAAATTTGCATCGCCGGGCAGGTAATCTGCAGGATTGGTACCGGGCACCATCCCCGGATGATTAGCGACGATATCGCTAGACACCTTGAGCGGGGGGCAAGATTGGTTCGCTTGTTCGTCGAGCTGGCGAATTTTTTTCCCACTTCTTCGTTCTTCTAACCTTCGATCACTGCAAGTACTTACCGACCGCTCTACTTCAATATATGACCTTTCAATAATGCACTCATTTTTGGTTTGCGGTGGAGACGGTGGCGATTGCTTCAGGGCATCGATAGTGCGCTGAAATTTCACGGAATCTATCTTCTCCTCCGGATGTGGATGTTTCATAGCTCTTCGCGTTTCAAAGAAGTCCCTCACTTGGGCTTGACAGATCTCCATGTTTTCCTCCACGTTCCTCTCGTATGGTAACTTCTCTAAAGGCTTGAGAGATGGACCGAATCTGTATTGCCTCCCGCCTCCGGCTGTACTGCTAGACGCCGGAGTAGCCGGAGCGGCGGTGGCTGTCTTCCACCGTTGCTGACGAGGCGGAGGAGGAGGCGGGCTGCTCGGACACGCTGGAGCAGGCGCAGAAGGAGGCGGAGTGCCCTGATCACTCGCCGGAGGAGGAGGAGGAGGCAGAGTGCCCTGACTCGCTGGAGGAGGAGGAGGCAGCGGAGGCATCCAGTTCGGAAGCTTGATGTGCTCCTTCCGCCATAGACATGGAGTCTTCAGAGCAAGACCCAGCTGAGTCTCCCCTTCACCGGTAAGGTGGTCAAGCTCGAGCTCCTCAAATCCCTCCGTTATTTCATCCACCATCATAACAGCATAGCCTTGTGGAATCAGAAGGCAGTGAAAAGTTGCGTCGGGTTCAGGAGGTGCAACAAAGCTGACAACCACCTAGACTTTGAGGTTATGCCATTGCGTCATAAGGTGGCAATCTTGAGCCTCCATGATAGCATCCACGGGGTAGCTAGGAGCCGTGAAGTCAGGCTGCTGAAGGAGCTCGGTGGAAGCCACGCTTCTTCTGCGCTGAGATGGCGGGGTAGCTTCTGGGGTAGCTCCGGCAGGTCGCTGGTTGTGAACTGCTTGTTCCTCTAGCACTCGTACCCTTGCATTCAGCTTCTGCAGTTCGGTCTGCTCCAGTTTCCTCTTCCTCCCCCGGGTTTTGTAACCGCCTGCGCCGGGAAACCCAACCGTCCACACAACAGAGCTTGCCGTGCCTCATGTTTATCCAGGGTGCTCAGGATTCCCGAGGGCCTCTGTGAGCTCGTCGTTCTCTCTGTCGTGAACGAACGTCCCTTGCTGCGCTGCGGCGATATACTGCTGAAGCTTCTTGACGGGTATTTCAAGTTGCTCGTCCGTCCAAACGCACTTCCCTGTTTCAGGGTCCAAGGTTCCCCCAACCCCGAAGAACCAAGTCCTTGAACGGTCTAGCCAGTTCAATGTCTCTGGTTCGACCCCTTTATCAAGCAGGTCACTCTCAGCCTTGTCCCACAATGGCCAGGCTTTGAGGTAGCCACCTGACCCCGTGCGATGGTGATGCTCCTTCTTTGCAGCATTTATCTTGTTTGTCGCTGACATCTTCTTACTCTTCTCCGATGTCTTGTAGGCCACAAATGCGGGCCAATGGTCTCTTATCCTCTCAAATCGACATGTGAATTCTGGAGTCTTCTGTTTGTCGACAAACATTGATTTCAACTCATTCTTCCACCTCCTGAATAGATCTGCCATCTTCTTAAGAGCATGAGCCTTGACCAATGGCTCTATAGTTGGCTTATCCGGATCCTCCTCTGGCGGTAGGGTGAAATTTGCCTTCAGCGCGGTCCAAAGATCATCTTTCTGTCGATCATTTACATAAGACACTTGAGGGTCTTCGTTCTTAGGCTTATTCCATTGGTGGATGCTAATCGGGACCATGTCCCTAACAAGAACCCCGCTCTGAGCAGAAAATGCTTCCTTGGTCTGGCTGGGTTCAATCGGTTGGCCATCGCCCGCGATTGTTGTGATCATGAACATTCATCCTGGCGCAACTTTTTCTTCGGGCCTCGTCTCGTTACCGAAGTTTGGCTCGATCCGGAGGGCTAGAAAAGAAGAAAGAAGAGTTAATATATATATATATATATGTAAATAACAAAACAATTAATGCATCAATTAGCTAGTCAGCACATTCTTAATTAATATATATACCTCGCCGGACTTGCAACATCTCCTGCCTCCGTTCGCTCACCGGAGCCATCATCACGGTCTCCTTCTTCCACCGGCATTCGGTCCCCGGAGCCATCATGATCATGTCCTTCCACCTCCATTGTTCGATCACCGGAGCCTGCTTCACCCTCTCCTTCTAGACCAGTGGTGTCGTTGAGATACCACAAGACATCACCTCCGCCGTGGATTATGTCCCCCAACAATTGTTCTGCTTCCAAGTCCCGGTGCTCCATAGTTTCTGCAAATATTACAACATGGCAATAAATATACAAACATGACAGATGGATATATTACACTAAAAAAAGACACATCCATGACATTTTGGGCCGAACGAATTTTTTTTCTGTCATACTTATGACACTTCTATGACAATAATTGTGACAAAACACGGTATCATCATAGATGTGGTGGGGTCCTACTTCTATGACAAAAAATCATGACAGAAAATGGGCTTTTCGTCCTGGGCGGGCCAGAGACGCAGCTGCATGACATTCTTTGGGCCGTCCATGACGGAAAAAACCGTGGTAGAAGCGAGGGCGAGGAAAATATCGGGGTGTTCCCGGTTACGGTGGGTGGTCGGGGCCGAGCGATGCGCGTTTCTCTCATACACGCACGCGCGTGGGTGCGAGGCGTTGGGCTCTAACTGAACCCGAGCGATTGCACTGCAGGCTACGCGTTACTGAACCTGAGCGATCGATCGATGGTTGTTAACTGAACCCGATCGAGCGATTCCTTCGCTACTGCTGCTAACTGAAGCCGATCGATGCTGCCTCTGGATGGACAGTGAGAGTTGCTGGGGGGGGGGGTTTGGATGAACAGTTCCCGGTGGGGGTGGATGAACAGGACCCCGTGGTGTTGCCTCTGGATGAACAGGACCCCGATCGATCGAGCCGGTTGGGGCTGGATGAACAGGACCCCGTGGAGGGTTGGATGAATAGGACCACCCCGTGGAGGGCAGGATGAACAGTAGACGGTGGAGGGCTGGATGAACAGTAGCCCGTGGAGGGGTGGTTGAACAGGAGCCCGTGGAGAGGGCTGGTTGAACAGTAGCCGGTGGAGTAGCGCGCGGTGGAGGCTGGATGAACAGGAGCCCGTGGATGAACAGTCGCAGGTGGAGGCTGGAGGAGGTCGACGGTGGATGAACAGTAGCCCGTGGAGGCTGGAGGGGGTCGACGGTGGAGATGAACAGTATCCCGTGGAGTCCCGTTTTGCGGTATGCCACACCCCTCCTGATGAACAAGACCCCCGTTTCGACCGTAGCGCTCCAACACAAGTCCGTTTCCCCTGTTTTGCGGTACGCCACACCCCTCCCGATCAACAGGACTCCCGTTTCGACCGTAGGAGGTCCGTTTCCTCCGTTTTGCGGTACGCCAGACCCCTCCCGATGAACAGGATCCCGTTTCGACCGTGGCCGGTCGAACACAAGGCCGTTTCCTCCGTTCTGCGGTATGCCAGCCCTCGTTTCCATCGGCTGTTCTGTCCAAGCCCTCCCGATGAACATGACGACGCATTCCGTTCCGACCCAGCCGGTTGGCTCCCCATGAACACGATGACGACGTTGTTTCTCCATTCCGACCTAGCCATGTATACGAGCCCTGGCCATACGTACGCGCGAGTAGGCGTTCGAGACCCCGCCCGTATGTACGTACGTGGCCGTATTTACTTTCTTGCACCCTGGCCGCTGTACGCACGTGTACATGCTACGTGTGCCCCTCTACTACGACATGTGCGCGCCTCTACATCGACAAGTATGTACGTACACGTTCGCGACCAGAATGACAACGCTACGTACGCTTCGACCAGGTGGGTCCCGACTGTCAGGCACTTCCTTGCCTGTGAAGATGTAGCTGGTGGGTGCCAGGAGTCAGGGGTGAATTGTTTTTTTTTGCCCGGACGCACTTCCTTCCGTGCGAAATGTAGCTGGTGGGTCCCAGCAGTCAGGGGGAAACGTTTTTTTTTCACGAAATACGGTGGCCCATCCAGTGGGTCCCTGCTGTCAGGTGGAGGAATAATTATTTTGAGCGTAATAAGGAGGCACTTCCTTGCTGCGGCCGTGGACCCAGCTGTCAGCCTCTCCACGTACAGTACTCTTCCGATGGAAGTCGTTCCTTAACCACGTTGAGCACACCGCGCCGAGAGCACCAGGGCGGTGGACGACGGCGAGGCCTAGGAAGGGGACGACGCGGAGCCGGGGAAGACACGGCAGTGGAAGCCCGCGCGGAGAGGAGTACGAGGGCTCACTGGTTCGGCTGCGGTGTGAGGCTGCCATTGCCGCAGGGCCTGGCCAGCAGTGGGAATAGTAGGGGGCGGTGAGGTCTCCGCGGCAGCACAGCCGACCACGGGAGGCAGGAGCATGCAGCACGACCGGCGCTGCTTTGGGCGGCTGGAGCAAGAAGACCAGAGGTTGAAGAAGCACAACGGCCGTTGGATGGACATCGTACGGTCACTAGAGCTAGAATCGTTCATATTGACTAAGTTGACAAAGCACTCCGTCCCCGTCAACTTAGTAGGCCCACAAGTTAGCCACCTACCAAGGTGGGTCCCAACTAGCAGGGGGAGTATTCATTTTTTGTGCGTAATAAGGAGGCACTTCCGGTGGGTCTGAGCTGACGGCGGGGGGAACGTTTTTTTTGCGAAATACGGTGACCCGTCCGGTGGGTCCCAGCAGTCAGGGGGGAACGTTTTTTCGAAAAATACGGTGGCCCGTCTGGTGGGTCGCTGGTGTTAGGTGGAGGAATCATTATTTTCCGCGTAATGAGGAGGCACTTCCTTGCTGCGGCAGTGGACCCAGCTGTCAGCCTCTCCACGTACAGTACACTTCTGATGGAAGTCGTTCCTTGACCATGTTGACAACGCCGCGTTCCGTTGCATGCATCACTAGTAGAAAAAGGGTCAAATGTCAAGCACATTAGTGCCGGTTTGCTTTTGAGCCGGCACTAATGTGTGCATTAGTGCCGGTTCCAACGTCTAGCCAGCCGCTTTCATTAGTACCAGTTCGTGGCCGACCTTTAGCACCGGTTCGTGCCACGGACCGGTACTAAAGTGAGTGGTGGCAGGATGTTGCCAGTCCGAGGCCCCCAGGTGCAGAACTTGGTTCTATGCGCATGGGGGAGCGTTGGACCCGAAGACAGGCCTGGTTTCGAAGAAGGCAAGTCTAAAAGGAGCAGAACAAAAGTTACTTGACGCAATAGGAGATGCTCGAAAGGGGGTGTTCACGCCCAACAGAGAGAACGACAAGCTTACGCGTGCCCTGGGAAATCCTGAACACCCGGGAAGAACACAAGGCAAGCGCGTTATTCCCTGGTATGAGGGCTTTTCGGAATGGAATGATGACTACAGGACCCGTGCAAGAAAGAAGATGGAGGAGGAGAAGAAGAGGAAGCTGGAGGAGGAGCAGAGGAAGCAGGACGCGGAACGCCTTCAAGGCCTAGGAGCAAGGCACGCGGACTTGGCACTCAAATTCCAGCAGCAGCAGCAGATCGACTCACTTAGCCAGGAAAGGGGGTCTCAGTAGCGGCAGCAGCAAGCGGATGATCATTCAGCATTGGATAGCACCGTCCCATCCATGCCAAGAAGCAGCGTTGGTTCCGCCCCGGGCGACGCACTGCTGGATACATACCCTGTGGATGACATCATAGAGAACACTAACTGTGAGCTACACTTCAAAATGAAGAACATATCCATGAAGGTGGCGAACGCCGTTGCTTTTACAATTACCCCCGAAGCAACCTTCCATTGCGCCCCGATTCCAGCGGGCTATGCTCGTGTCTTGGTTGATGAGGTGGTGGGCCCATATTCGGGGCTAGAGCTTGACATTCCTGGAGGTGACGACGAGCAAACACTGGGAGAGGCCATACATCGTATCATCCTATGGAAAAAGGATTGCATCATCTTTCGAAGTTCACCGACACCGCGTCTGCCGACTCCTCCTCGAAGTCCGTCACCGTGTCAGCAGATTCCCGCTCCTCCAAGTCCATGGACGCGTGAGCAGACTCCTGCTTCAAGTCCGGCACAGCGTTAGGCCACTCCTCCTGTTTCAAGTCTGACACCGTGTCAGGCCACACCTCCTGCTTCAAGTCCAGCACAGCGTCAGGCCACACCTCCTACTTCAAGTCCGACACCGTGTCAGGCCACACCTCCTGCTTCAAGTCCGGCACAGCGTCAGGCCACTCCTCCTGCTCCAACTAGGCCACGTCAGCCGTCTCCGCCGCCTAAGCAATCGCAGAAGAGACACGCCGCAGCTATCGTGCGTAGCGGTACGAGTCGAGGTAGTACAGAAAGTACAGGCGGAGACAAGCGATATAAATATGGTCCAAGCAGCCTCGCTCCTCTTCCTCAGAGGCCTTACGACATGACCGAGGAGAAAAACGATGCAATAGTGCGGGCCGAAGTGGACGCTTATTTTCGACCGAAACCGGCAACGCCACCGAGGGAGAAAGTGCCTGAGGAAAAGATTGACCACTTCATTCGTATGGCTAGACCACTAGCTCCCAAGCCTGTTGACTCAGACTATGAGCGCCAAATCAGGAAGGCACATCGAGCACGACTACAGAAAGAAGCGAGCTCGAGCTCGAGCCAATAAGCAGCTGTCAAAAAAATGCGGGAAAACCGTTCCCCAGCTGGGAGAACAGGCGGCGCAATCGACCCCCCCGCTTGTTGTGCCAACAACACATGAGAGTACGCGCGCCCAATATTATTGTGGGCAAACCGTTTATGTTCCCGAGCTGGGCGATGTGGTAATAACCGAGGAGCATATAATGCAGGCTGAAATGCTCAAGATCACTGTTGGACAACTCCTCGATATCGAGCCCATGCCTCCGCTTAGAGAGGAGGAAATAAAATAGAAATATATCCGCGGCGAACCTTTGGTCGAGCCCAAGGAGGTCAAGAAACTCCCAACGAGAATGTATGAATTGCATGATTGGTACATGAAAATTACCAAGATTTCCAATCGAGAGTCCCTCATGGTGCAAGTCGAGGAAGATCATTACTTCCATAAGAAAGCTCTGGCCGTTGAGTATTCAGAACTATTTCAGTTATTCAATCAAGATGCACTCGACAAATCTATCGTCAGTTGCTATTGTCTGTAAGTGATTTCTTTCTGTAATTTAAGTCTCAAGCTAGCTCTAGTGCTCATTGATTGATCAATAATTACCTGTAATTATATATCCTCACTATATATTCTTTTCTGTGGTATTATGCAGGATGAAGATGTATGAAATGAAAAAAGCTGGACGCTATGGCATTGGGTTCATTGACCCAAATACCGTTAATGAATACACATGGAAATTGGAATGGTTTAGACAAGATGTAGAGAAAAACATGGTAGAGTTCTTGAAGCGCCTCAATAGCAATGAAGATATACTACTTCCTTACAACTTCGAGTGAGTCACACTATTTTGTACTACAAATTCTGTTTTTGCTTACTAGCTACATGTTAATAAGTGTATAGGGTTTAGGGTTATAGTTGATTAGTGTTATGCACATGCCCGCTTAATTTATACATGCAAACGTATGCGCATGCAGCTTCCACTTGATCTTGTTAGACATTAAAGTTGACGAAGGAAAAGTTGAAGTACTGGACTCACTACTTAAAAAAATAGTGACTACAGCATCGTGAAGGGGATAGTCGACAGGTTATTTCAATCATTATTAACTATATCTCGGCCTATTTAGTTCGTCATTTCCTGATATGAACTATTTTTAATAACTCCTTCATTAATTTTCTTTGCCGGCGGGTAGGGCTTGGGTAAAGTACATCAAGGTGACTCCAGGAAAATGGCGACAAAAGCTATGTTGGTGTCGACCCAAGGTAAGTAATTTAGTAGTACTAGCTAGCTAGCTACCATTAATTAATTAACATGCTTAATTAATTATTATCTGATTAAATTGTATTGTCGTAAAGGCCCTGAAGCAGGCGCCGGGGACTGAAGTGTGTGCATACTACGTTTGCGAGAACATTCGCATGATGGTGTCCGAAAGGAGCAGATCTGATAGATAGGACTGGGTACGTTTGCCAGAACACTATTCACAAATCTTACATGATTGTCGATATCTAGTCATACAACTAATACACATGCATATTGATCTACTTCTTAACAGTTCAAAGAGGTGCGGGACAAGCTCCTATCAGAGGAGCGCATATGAGCACTTCAAGAGGAAATAGCGGGATTTTTGCTCGACCAGGTCATAGATCCCAAAGGAGAATACTATTACCCGCTACAGCCCCCATGAACCACTTGTCATCGTGCTCCGAAGGCACCAAGGCAACATGTAGGAGAAATTGTATATATATACATGTGTATGTGTGAATAATTAATGGTGGTTGTGAGACATTCGATTATATATAATGATCAGTTCTACGAGAAAATCTATTTATATATATGCATAACGTGTACAATATGTAATATCGTAAAATACCAGCAAACAAAAAAGAATTAAATGGAAAACACAAAATTAATGGAAAAATAAAAATTAAAACCAAAACCCCCCCAAACATTTAGTACCGGTTGGTGCTACCAACCGGTACTAATGGTCTACCAGCACCCGGGCCTGGCTCGTGCCACGTGGTGGCACTTTAGCGCCGGTTCATGCCGAACCGGTACTAAGGGGGGGGGGGCTTTAGTCTCCACTCCATAGTGCCGGTTGCAGAACCGGCACTAAAGGCCCTTACGAACCGGTGATAAAGGCCTGTTTTGCACTAGTGCATGCGTCCATGGGCGTGGTGCGTCCCCACTGTCAGCCTCTCATGTACAGTCATCTTCCGATGACTCTCGGTTGTTGACCACGTTGACCACACCATGCCGAGCTCACCAAAGGCCGGTGGACGACGACGAGGCCCCAGACTGGAACGACCCAGAGTTGGGGAAGACGGGGCAGTGGAGTCGCAGATGGAGAGGAGTGGGAAACTTGACTGGTTCGGGTGCGCGGCAGCACAGCCGCGGTGCCGCCCACGGGAGACAGGAGCAAGAACAGAGGTTGAAGAAGGAGCACGGCTGTTGGATTAACATCCAACGGTCCAGCTGCTGTAATCATTTGTTGACTAAGTTGACAAAGCCCTGCGTACACGTCCGCTTAGTAGGCCCACAAGTCAGCCACCAAATCTGACGGGTCCCAGCTGTCAACGGGAGGAATAATTTTTTTCGCATAACAAGGAGGCACTTCCTTCCGTGCGAAGATACAGCCGGTGGGTCCCAGCTGTCAGGTGGAGGAAACATTTTTTCAGCTTAATAAGGAGGAACTTTCCTTGAATGCGACCATGGACCTCATGGGTCCCAGCCGTCAGGCTCTCCACGTACAGTCCTCTTCCGATGAGTCTCGTTTGTTGACCACGCCGCACCGAGCGCAGCGAGGCGGTGGACGATGGCGAGGCCCCGGACAGGAACGACTCGGAGATGGGAAGACGCGGCAGTGGAGTCGCAGATTGAGTGGAGGAGAAGGGTTATAACTGGTTCTGGTGCGGCGTGGGGCTGAAGTCGGTGGAGAATAACAGGAGGTGTGGAGGGGTGGAGGGATAGCCTGGCCGGCAGTGGGGTAGCGCTTCGAAGCGATGCGTGCTAAGCAGAGCCGCTAGCCGCCGGAGGCCGGACCAGGCAGTCCCAGCGATGCTGGAGGAAGAAGACGAGAGATTGAAGGTGCATGCCGACCAAGTTGACGACGCCCTGCGTAGGCTTCGACCTATTGGCCCACATGTCAGCCTGCAAAAATGTGGCATTTATTTAACCCATGTTTCCTAGAATGTACAGTCCATTTGCTGGGCTGGGTGAACAAATAATTTCACGTCAATGCAGCCCATTTATATTATCTAAGAAATCCCAGCCCATTTGCACTTCCTTCAAATACACGAATTAGCTGGGCTCGTTATATATATAATGTTATGTTAGAAGGAGCAATTAATATCAAAAATAAATCGGAGAGGCACATTTTTTATATACATAATTAACAAATTAGCGAGTTATTGCTCAAAATAAAAATGAGCGCGTTATTATTACATTGGTCCTTCAAATCTTCGCAAGCTTTTGTACACAATCACAAGGATTTTCCTTGCCTGTGAGTCAAAAACAACCAGGATTTTCTTTGCCAACTTCTGTTAAACATTTTCTTTTATAAGTTAATAACACGTGGGATGTTTTCATAATGTATATATAAGTCTCTATAAAATATACGATAATAGTAATAATATAAATATATATCATGTGGTTAAAAAAATACATTGGGCTGCCGATCTTTAAGAAAAAGCCCATAGGCTGGTATGGACCTAAAAAAATAAGTTGAAACCACTGTCACCCGTATGTAGTGGGCTATGCATGTTAAAATACAAAACCTAGGCCTAGCTGATACTTGTTCGCCCACTGGAAAAAAATGATACCAGATCCCCGAGCGAACTAGATTATAGAGGGGGCCGGCGGCACGACTGAAGAAGCACATCAGGAGCGATTTTTTTCTTTAGTGGATGGCTCTCGATGGCGTTTTTTTACTTGCCTCTGCACCATACAACTTGTATCTTTAGCCTCCCAGTCCGTGGTGGACCAGCAACCCCTTTGATGGGCGGGCCAACCTACAGAAACCAGCACTCGATTTTTCATCAAGCCCCAAAAACAACGCAATAGTATGTTTGTTTTGAGGCCGAAAACATTGCGGCAGGGGTTGAGCGGGGGAGGGGGCAAGACTGAGCAAAAAGATTAAAAAGAGCTAATGCGCCGTTGCTACCCTAACAAAGCAGGTGCAATTCTTCTCGAGAAGAAGGTGTGCCGTTGACACCCACACGTCACATACCCCACAGTAGGCATACTAACAAGTTCACACACAAGCACAACAGAAAAGGTAAACATTCGTATCAAACTCAGGTTCACAGGACACGTTCATATTCATAGCCAACATTCACTATCAACAACTCAAAAGATTCATATATACACAAGTTCAGCATGTCTATGGATCCAAATGATTGATAGATCACACAACAATATTCATAGATAATTCACAAAAAGATTCAGATATACACATGTTCAGTATGTTTATGGATCCAAATGATTGAGATCACAACCAATATGATCCATGGACGAACTTTAATTACCTAGGGTACATACTGGTAAATGGTGTTCAGTCGGAGGTACTTGTTGCTAAAATTAATGCTTGTACGAGTAAACTTTCGAGTACATAAGAGGCAGCACAGACAATCTGAACTTTGCTTGTAGGTTTATCCTCAAATGCTGGCCTCGTGCCGAGGGAGGTTTGAGCAACTTGGCCACTACTTTCATCCAACTAGTTTACTGGCTCATCTTGGTCCTGTAGCTCGCCAAAATTCTACATTGCAGACTGGTAAATGGTGTTCAGTCGGAGGTACTTGTTGCTAAAATTAATGCTTGTACGAGTAAACTTTCGAGTACATAAGAGGCAGCACAGACAATCTGAACTTTGCTTGTAGTTTTATCCTCAAATAGTGGCCTCGTGCCGAGGGAGGTTTGAGCAACTTGGCCACTACTTTCATCCAACTAGTTTACTGGCTCATCTTGGTCCTGTATCTCGCCAAAATTCTACATTGCAGACGAGAAAGGAGGCAGTTGAGAAAATGAACCACCCAAATTTTTTGTGCAGTTCAACTGAATGGAGCATCCATGGCGTGCAAACTGATTAAGTCCCAAATGAATATACGCATCAACCAACTTGTCTGGAATCTTTAGACTCCATGCTATACAGTTCGCTACCATATGTGCCGATAACCAAAAGGCACAAGTTGGGACCAAAGACTGGACTGCGTTTTTTGGGCTATGCGCAAAGCAATATTTTTGGCGTTCACTCTCCTAATACTTGGAGTTTGACAATTGGTTGACGCCGGTTGATACTCGAATGAATATAGGCACTTCTTCTTGTCAACATCGATGCTTGTCTGAGTGAACTTTGGAGTACATAGCAGTAGAATAAGTACCTGACCATCTGATCTTTTTGTGCAGTTCTATTGAAATCACCCGATGTAATGATTTGCCTGCGAGTTCAGGCTCCAAGTTACTCCTTTATGAAATCGGCAAACAGTAGCACAATACCAAATTACCAATACATATGACAAGCACAATAATCAGGATAAAGACCAGTACCAACCTGTGTGAGGTAGCATATCAATTACTATTTCCTTTGACTGGAAGCCGAGATAAGCCAAGCGACTGACAACAAAGGAAGAATGCAAGCCGAGATTAGCGACTAATAGGAAAGGAAGGAAGCTGTCAAGGCAATGAAGCACCCAAAGTTTTTGTCCAGTTCCACCAAAATCGAGCATCCCTGTTGGCACATATATTGAGAGAGTGAGATTACTGCAATAGTGGGACAAGTTGATGAAACATGCACTAACAAATAGAAGCACCCTCATTATCTTAATGGGTAAAGTTAGCATTCCCTCCCTGCACCACCACATGATTCACCTCCATAGACAAACATACACACGTACATGATTCAGTATAGGGTGCTACTAAAGATTTGTTTAACTCCGACAGGAAAATTAGGCAGCAATAAATTAGTGGTACTTAAGTACTCCTAATTAATTAAGTGAGACAGCAGAAGTGGAAGGGCTACCTGGAGGATCGTCTCACATGTAAGGTAGTCATTGCCGGAGCCCTTGAATGGCCTCGACTGAGGCCTCTGGCTTTAGCAAGATCGCCTTGGCACTGTTTACTCTTCTTCTTCTTCCTCTTCATGCTCTGTTTCTCATTCTCCTCACCAGTTGGTGAAACCAAGTACATGATTGGGCTTCTATTTCAGAATTGGTTTTATCAGTGAGGGAGTACAAGTGTACTAGTAAAAAATAGCATCATTTTCTCATGGCAGTCGCAAACTAGAGATGAACACATGCATTAAATATCATTCTTACCTAAAGGAAGGTTATGGTGCCAATATGGATGATGAGTATTGGAACACAGGTCTCCCTTTGTGCAGTTCCACCGAAATGAACCAACTATTCCATTCTGACATTCCAGTTAAATAGCACAAAAGTCACTTCTTTTAAGAAGATTTTTGTGCAGTGAACCAAAAGGTCACAACAGCAACCAGGTGAAATGGATATCCCTGTTTGCACAAAAAGCTATAGAGGAAACAGTCAGAGTCTCAAACAATTACAGGAAAAAACATTTGGCTAAACTTGTCATGGCTTATAACAGTGGCATGGCTTCATTTTTACCAGGGGCATTAGATTAAGAACAGCTAAATATTTGGTATAAGGGCATGGGACAGTGGGTGCACCAGCAGTCCAGCACCATGTACCTAAACAGGGGCATAAAGTGGTGATTCATAGTTTGTTGCCCCGAGAAACAAACATCCAAGAAACATATCTGGGTTGGTCCCATTTTTGTTCACTCTAGCCACCTACTCCTATGTGTGGATAGCAAATCTAGTCCTGGTCATACCACTGTGTACAACGTTACCCCTATATTTCCCGTTTCAACCAAGAGACCGGTTGGATGACCAGTCTGTACTACTTTCACCCCCTTGCCTTCCTGTTTGTTCCAAGTCCGATGTACTACAAACTAAATTCTCCCACCCCACTTTATTTCTTGTTTGAACGAAGTACAGGATTCGACTCCATGAAGTAGCTTTACCTCTAACAATAGAAGAAAAAAATAGGTGACGTTGGACCATCCGATCGAGAGGGGCTGAGATGTAGAAAATGATGCACATGCAGCGACGTAGCGAGCTGGGGAAGTAGAGCTAAGGCAGTTTCGAAGGAAGATATACCTGAAGGTCGTCGGGATGTGGATAGGTGGGCGGCAGGAGGCCTGATCCGCCCACACTAGGGCAACGACGAAGGGATCGGAGGACCTCCCGTGCCGGCGCTCGGCCAAAGATAACGGTGTGGCCGGCAGTGGGTCTCCTCCCTCGCTATCGGCGACGGCCTAAACGCTGCCCCTCCTTCCCTTCACCGGTGGAGGGGGATACGTCCGGATCTGTAACCAGCGGTGAGGATGGAAAGACAGTGTTTTTTGAAGGGAGAAAGATAGTGTTACCACCCCTATCTTGTTTAGATCCGGAGAGGATGAGAGTGTGTGAATAGAGAAACCCTAGCAAGCAAGCGCGGAGGCTCCGGCCTATATATACGTAGTGGGGTAGTTTTCCCTTTTCACTCCATCAAAACAATTGTTTAAAATTGTGTACTACGTGCCAGGTCGCCGTTTTTTAGTTGTTGATTGTTTTTTGAGATAGCTACCCGCTTGTTCCAAGTGGTGTTACGGTGTGCTAGGATGCACTTTGTATCGTTCAAGTCTGGTACAAGTCCCTCCATTAAATGAACAACCACCCCCTCGTAAAAATTGTGAACAAGCCCACGGCTAAAATTATCGGAAACGTGGGTTGCCCCAACATGCATTATTATTTATATTTTCTACTCCCTCCATTCCTAAATATAAGTCTTTTTTATTAGCCACACCTAAGACAAGAATTTTTTATTAGCAGTGAACCCCACATGTCATAGACACAAAAAGTGTGGCAAGATTCCCTTAGGCAAGCCAAAGTGTGTCTAACAATTTGGGCAACTCAAGTTAGGCAAGTGTGGCAAGTGTGGGAAAAATAATGTGGCAACATAAGACAAACATAGTCACAATCCAAACAGCCCCGTAATTTTTTGTGACATGCATGAAAATTTGGTTAGTTAAATTTATAGTCAAAATTTGGCAAGGTGCATCAAATCAACACATGCAAGTATCAAAAGGGAAGTCACGGCATGCATGCATGCGTTGTACTCCCTCCGTTTCCAAATATAAGTCTTTTTAGAGATTGCAACAAGTGACTACATACGAAGCAAAATATGTCTACATACATCCGTATGTAGTAGTCCATTTGAAATGTGTAAAAAGACTTATATCGAGTGCAGTGCTTTGATGTGTCGCGTCAACTCATACAAGACCGAGAAGTTTGATTACTACAACGCCCTCTCCCTCGCGGACTGAGCTCCGGTGCCTTAACTGCACCTGCCTTTGGCTGCATGACAGGTGGGCCAACCACCTGTTGGGCCCACCTGTCATAGACGCAAAGGCAGGAGCAGTAAGTCAATGAAGCTGCGTCCCTCCCGCGCGCATGAGCGTGGTGGCTGGCAGGACTAGTAGGAGCTTTCGCTACACACTTCTTGACGGCGGCGAACTTGCGGATGGAGTTGACCATCATGTCGTCCATGCGAGAGGCGAAGCCGGCATCGGCGAGGGCTACGACGCTGGCGGTCGCCAGCACCGTCTGGAAACGCTGAGCGGTGCGGGGCCGCAGGCTGGCGCCTTGGATGATTTGGCACAGCTGACTGCCGCTCGCGACCACCGCCTCCATAGGTGCTTCTGGCTCCTGGTCACTTGGTCTTGGATTGGAGTGAGCAGTGTTGCGCAGAGACTAAGGAGTAGATGGATTGGAGTGGTGGGGCGCCTTTATATGAGAATCCAAACTCTGTTGCATTCACATCGTGCTGGCTCTATTCTGCTTCTCCAATTAATTCCCTCTGCATGTAGAGTAATTTGAGGATGCATCATTGACAGTTCAACGTCTCGGGAACCGCTACCCTCTCCCTCCTTGGCATTCAAGCACCTATGGAGGCGACTACCGCTCGTGTTTATCGCGTGTCAGGAGACGTTCCCGTCGACGACGAGGTGCCTATGGTGACTTCGTAAATTTCGAGATGATAGTACTAGTATACTCAATATTGTGCACCGCGACCAAGGCCGAGAGGAAAACGAGAGAACTACGTATTTATTTACGGTGTAGATTCACTCATTTTCCTCCATATGTACTTCGTCTCGGTGTAGTCTAGTCACTTGTTGAAATCTCTAGAAAGGCAAATACTCCTTTCTGGTTTTGCAGGGCTATACTAGCAAGTAGTACTACAATAGTGGGCTCACATAGCAATTTTGTCTCATGCAAGAGCCTGGCTATATGCGTGCTCCAAGGTTCGCAACTGCCACGTTCGGGTTGCACTTGGCTCTTCGCCTTTTCGAGAAGACGAACAATGATGTTACTACTACTGTTTCTACAATATCAAATCCACTGCTGCATGCTTGAATCCACTGCTGCATGTCCGTCCACCGCGAGCGGGAGGGATAATCAAAAGCATGTCCTCGTCTGCGAGCCACCGTGCGCATGGGCGAGGGAGAAGACGTGTAGTAGTAAAATCAAGCTTCTCCTCGTTGTGCGAGTTGACGCGACACATCATAGCACTAGCCCCACATGGTTTCCTCTAACTTGGCTGAAAGACCCGCAGTGTACAATACTTCATTTGCTGCAACCTCTAACATTTACCCCACCACAAATTAAAATATATATTCCTATCTTGACCAGATGAGTGTGCAAACTAGAATCACCAGGATGACAGGTAGGGCCAGAAGATTATTTTAACCAAAAAATATAGCATGGAACCGACCCCAACGATTTTAAGCTTACAGGCACGGTACACGCTATCCTAGACTACTCTACACATGAAACTGCCACACGAGCGTCCGGGCTGCGCTTGGCTCTTCGCCTCTTCGGGAAGTCGAACAATGGCCCTGTTTGGATACTCTAACTCAGTTAGAGGTTAGACTTAGATTCTAACACTGAACTAACCCTGAACTAACTCTAACCAAAAAGGTGTTTGGATAGCAGGGTTAGATGGAGCGCGGATACGGCGAGGCGCCTTCACGGGCGGTGCGAGAGGGAGGGAGGGAGAGGACAAGAAGCTTCGAGGAAGTGAGGAGGGATCTGCCTCGAGGAAGTGCCATCTGACACCGATTGAACTGTTGCATGTCCACCGCGTATGGGAGGGAGAGCGTGTAGCGAGCGAAAGCTTCTCCTAGTCCTGCTAGCCACCATGCTCATGGGCGAGGGAGGGACGCAGCTTCATTGACTTACTGCTCCTGCCTTTGAGTCCATGACAAGTGGGCCCAACAGGTCGGTGGCCCACTGATATGTCCATTTTGCATCATGCTTTTATATCGATATTTATCGCATTATGGGCTATTATTACACATTATGTCACAATACTTATGCCTATTCTCTCTTATTTTATAAGGTTTACATGAAGAGGGAGAATACCGGCAGCTGGAATTCTGGGCTGGAAAAGGAGCAAATATTAGAGACCTATTCTGCACAGCTCCAAAAGTCCTGAAACTTCACAGAAGTCATTTTTGGAATTAATAAAAAATACTGGACGAAGAAAATACCAGAGGGGGGCCACACCCTGGCCACGAGGGTGGGAGGCGCGCCTTACCCCCCTGGGCACGCCCCCTGCCTCGTGGGCCCCCTGGTGGCCCTCCGGTGCCCATCTTCTGCTATATGAAATCTTTCGTCCGAGGAAAAATCATAAGCAAGCTTTCGGGTAGAAACTCCGCCGCCCCGAGGCGGAACCTCGGCGGAACCAATCTAGGGCTCCGGCAGAGCTGTTCTGCTGGGGAAACTTCCCTCCGGGAGGGGAAATCATTGCCATCGTCATCACCAACGCTCCTCTCATCGGGAGGGGGCCAATCTCCATCAACATCTTCACCATCACCATCTCCTCTCAAACCCTAGTTCATCTCTTGTATCCAGTCTTTGTCCCAAAGCCTCAGATTGGTACCTGTGGGTTTCTAGTAGTGTTGATTACTCCTTGTAGTTGATGCTAGTTGGTTTATTTGGTGGAAGATTATATGTTCAGATCCATTGTGCATATTAATAACCCTCTGACTATGAACATGAATATGATTTGTGAGTAGTTACGTTTGTTCCTGAGGACATGGAGAAGTCTTGCTATTAGTAGTCATGTGAATTTGGTATTCGTTCGATATTTTGATGAGATGTATGTTGTCTCTCCTCTAGTGGTGTTATGTGAACGTCGACTACATGACACTTCACCATTGTTTGGGCCTAGAGGAAGGCATTGGGAAGTAATAAGTAGATGATGGGTTGCTAGAGTGACAGAAGCTTAAACCCTAGTTTATGCGTTGCTTCGTAAGGGGCCGATTTGGATCCATATGTTTCATGCTATGGTTAGGTTTACCTTAATACTTCTTTTGTAGTTGCGGATGCTTGCAATAGGGGTTAATCATAAGTGGGATGCTTGTCCAAGTAAGGACAGCACCCAAGCACCGGTCCACCCACATATCAAATTATCAAAGTACCGAACGCGAATCATATGAACGTGATGAAAACTAGCTTGACGATAATTCCCATGTGTCCTCGGGAGCGCTTTTCTCTCTATAAGAGTTTGTCCAGGCTTGCCCTTTGCTACAAAAAGGATTAGGCCACCTTGCTGAACTTTATTTACTTTTTTTACTTGTTGCTCGTTACAAATTACCTTATCATAAAACTCTACTTCTGTATGCAGTGCTTGCAGATAATACCTTTCTGAAAACCGCTTATCATTTCCTTCTGCTCCTCGTTGGGTTCTACACTCTTACTTATCGAAAGGACTACGATAGATCCCCTATACTTGTGGGTCATCAAGACTCTTTTCTGGCGCCGTTGCCGGGGAGTGAAGCGCCTTTGGTAGGTGGAATTTGGTAAGGAAAAAATTATATAGTGTGCTGAAATTTACTGTCACTTGTTACTATGGAAAGTAATCCTTTGAGGGGCTTGTTCGGGGTATCTTCACCCCGTCCGGAACCACAATTAGCTACCCCTCAACCTAGTAAACCTACTGAAATTGTTTACTTTGAAATTCCTTTGGGTATGATAGAGAAACTGCTAGCTAATCCTTTTGCAGGAGATGGAACATTGCATCCCGATTTACACTTAATCTATGTGGATGAAGTTTGCGGATTATTTAAGCTTGCAGGTATGCCCGATGATGTTATCAAAAATAAGGTCTTCCCTTTATCTTTGAAGGGATATGCATTGACATGGTATAGGCTATGTGATGATATGGGATCATGGGACTACAAGCTATTGAAATTGGAATTTCATCATAAGTTTTACCCTATGCATCTTGTTCATCGTGATCGTAATTATATATATAATTGTTGGCCTTGCGAAGGAGAAAGCATCGCTCAAGCTTGAGGGAGGCTTAAGTGAATGTTATATTCATGCCCCAATCATGAGCTCTCAAGAGAAATGATTATTCAAAATTTTTATGCTCGGCTTTCTGACAACAATAGCTCCATGCTCGATACTTCTTGTACTGGTTCTTTTATGATGAAGACTATTGAATTCAAATGGGATTTATTGGAAAGAATTAAACGCAACTCTGAAGATTGGGATCTCGACGAAGGTAAGGAGTTAGGTATAACACCTAAGTTTGATTGTGTTAAATCTTTTATGAACACCGATGTTTTCCGTAAGTTTAGCACTAAATATGGACTTAACTCTGAGATAGTAGCTTCTTTCTGTGAATCCTTTGCTACTCATGTTGATCTCCCTAAGGAGAAGTGGTTTAAATATCATCCTCCCATAGAAGTAAAAGTAGTTGAATCTATTAAAGTTGAAGAAAAGACTATCACTTATAATGATCCTATCGTTCCTACTGCTTATGTCGAGAAACCACCTTTCCCTGTTAGAATAAAGGATCATGCTAAAGCTTCAACTGTGGTTCGTAAAAGTAATATTAGAACTTATACACCCCTTGAGCAAGTTAAAGTTGAACCTAATATTTCTATTGTTAAGGATCTCTTGGCTGATAATATTGATGGGCATGTCATTTATTTCTGTGAGGAAACTGCTAGAGTTGCTAAACCTGGTGCTAAAGATAAACATAGACCTATGGTAGACATTCCTGTTATTTCTGTTAAAATAGGAGATTATTGTTATCATGGCTTATGTGATATGGGTGCTAGTGCTAGTGCAGTACCTATTTCTTTATACAAAGAAATTATGCTTGATATTGCACCAGCTGAGTTAGAAGAAATTGATGTCACCATTAAGCTTGCCAATATAGATACTATTTCACCGATCGGGATTGTTAGAGATGTTGAAGTCTTGTGTGGGAAAGTTAAATATCCTGCTGATTTTCTTGTTCTTGGTTCCCCACAAGATAGCTTTTGTCCCATTATATTTGGTAGACCCTTCTTGAATACTGTCAACGCTAAGATAGATTGCGACAAGGATGTTGTTACTATTGGTTTGGATGATATGTCTCATGAGTTTAATTTTTCTAAATTTCGTAGACAACCCCGTGATGAGGAATTACCTAGTAAGGATGAAATTATTGGTCTTGCTTCTATTACTGTGCCTCCTAATGATCCTTTAGAGAAATATTTGCTAGACCATGAAAATGATATGTTTATGAATGAAAGAAGGGAAATAGATGAAGTATTCTTTAAACAGGGACCTATTATGAAACACAACTTGCCTATTGAAATCCTAGGGGATCCTCCTCCACCCAAGGGTGATCCCGTGTTTGAGCTTAAATCATTACCTGATAGTCTTAAATATGCTTATCTTGATGAAAAGAAGATATATCCTGTTATTATTAGTGCTAACCTTTCAGAGCATGAAGAAGAGAAATTATTGAAAACTCTGAAGAAGCACCATGTTGCTATTGGATATACTCTTGATGATCTTAAGGGCATTAGTCCCACTCTATGTCAACACAAAATAAATTTGGAGAAAGACGCCAAACCAGTTATTGATCACCAACGACGGCTGAATCCTAAGATGAAAGAAGTGGTAAGAAAGGAAATATTAAAGCTCCTTGAGGCAGGTATAATTTATCCCGTTGCTGATAGCCAGTGGGTAAGTCCTGTCCATTGTGTCTCTAAGAAGGGAGGTATTACTGTCGTTCCTAATGATAAAGATGAATTGATTCCGCAAAGAATTATTACAGGTTATAGGATGGTAATTGATTTCCGCAAATTAAATAAAGCTACTAAAAAAGATCATTACCCCTTGCCATTCATTGATCAAATGCTAGAAAGATTATCCAAACATACACATTTTTGCTTTCTAGATGGTTATTCTGGTTTCTCTCAAATACCTGTGTCAGCTGATGATCAAGCAAAGACCACTTTTACTTGCCCTTTCGGTACTTTTGCTTATAGACGTATGCCTTTTGGTTTATGTACTGCACCTGCTACCTTTCAAAGATGCATGATGGCTATATTCTCTGATTTTTGTGAAAATATTTGTGAGGTTTTCATGGATGATTTCTCCGTTTATGGATCCTCTTTTGATGATTGCTTGAGCAACCTTGATCGAGTTTTGCAGAGATATGAAGAAACTAACCTTGTCTTGAATTGGGAGAAGTGCCACTTTATGGTTAATGAAGGTATTGTCTTGGGGCATAAAATTTCTGAAAGAGGTATTGAAGTTGATAAAGCTAAAGTTGATGCTATTGAAAAGATGCCATGTCCCAAGGACATCAAAGGTATAAGAAGTTTTCTTGGTCTTGCCAGTTTTTATAGGAGGTTCATTAAGGACTTCTCAAAAATTTCTCGGCCTCTAACTAATCTATTACAAAAAGATATACCATTTGTCTTTGATGATGAGTGTGTAGAAGCATTTGAAATACTTAAGAAAGCATTGATTTCTACACCTATTGTTCAACCTCTTGATTGGAATTTACCCTTTGAAATTATGTGCGATGCTAGTGATTATGCTGTAGGTGCTGTTCTAGGGCAAAGAGTTGATAAGAAATTATATGTCATTCAATATGCTAGTAAAACTCTAGACAGTGCTCAGAGAAATTATGCTACCACTGAAAAGGAATTCTTAGCAGATGCATTTGCTTGTGATAAGTTCAGACCTTATATTGTTGACTCTAAAGTAACTATTCACACTGATCATGCTGCTATTAAATATCTTATGGAAAAGAAAGATGCTAAACCTAGACTTATTAGATGGGTCATCTTGCTACAAGAATTTGATTTGCATATTATTGATAGAAAGGGAGCTGAGAACCCCGTTGCAGACAACTTGTCTAGGTTAGAGAATGTTCTTGATTACCCGCTACCTACTGATGATAGATTTCCTGATGACCAACTAAATGTCATAAATGCTTCTCGTACTGCTCCATGGTATGCTGATTATGCTAATTACATTGTTTCTAAATTTATACCACCTAGTTTCACATACCAACAAAGAAAAAGTTTCTCTATGATTTAAGACATTACTTCTGGGATGACCCACATCTTTATAAAGAAGGAGTAGATGGTGTTATTAGACGTTGTATACCTGAGCATGAACAGGAATATATCGTACGCAAGTGTCACTCCAAAGCTTATGGAGGACACCACGCTGTAGATAGAACTGCGCATAAGGTATTGCAATCCGGTTTTTATTGGCCTACTCTCTTCAAGGATGCTCGTAAGTTTATCTTATCTTGTGATGAATGCCAAAGAATTGGTAATATAGATGTCAAGAAATGCCTATGAATTATTCACTTGTTATTGAACCATTTGCTGTTTGGGGCTTTGATTATATGGGACCTTTTCCTTCCTCTAATGGGTATACACATATTTTAGTTGCTGTTGATTACGTTACTAAGTGGGTAGAACTATTCCAACTAGTAGTGCTGATCATAACACCTCTATTAAGATGCTTAAAGAAGTTATTTTTCCGAGGATTGGAGTCCCTAGATATTTAATGACTGATGGTGGTTCACATTTTATTCATGGTGCTTTTCGTAAAATGCTTGCTAAGTATGATGTTAATCATAGAATTGCATCTCCTTATCACCCACAATCTAGTGGTCAAGTAGAATTGAGTAACAGAGAGCTCAAATTAATTTTGCAAAAGACTGTTAATAGATCTAGAAAGAATTGGTCGAAGAAACTTGATGATGCATTATGGGCCTATAGAACTGCATATAAAAATCCTATGGGTATGTCTCCATATAAAATGGTTTATGGAAAAGCATGTCACTTACCTCTAGAACTAGAACATAAGGCATATTGGGCTATTAAAGAGCTCAATTATGATTTCAAACTTGCCGGTGAGAAGAGGCTATTTGACATAAGCTCACTTGATGAATGGAGAACCCAAGCCTATGAGAATGCCAAGTTGTTTAAAGAAAAAGTTAAAACATGGCATGACAAAAGGATACAAAAGCGTGAGTTTAATGTAGGTGATTATGTGTTGCTATACAACTCTCGTTTAAGATTTTTTGCAGGAAAGCTTCTCTCTAAATGGGAAGGTCCTTACGTTATCGAGGAGGTCTATCGTTCCGGTGCCATAAAAATCAAAAACTTCGAGGGCACAAATCCGAAGGTGGTGAACGGTCAAAGAATCAAACATTATATCTCAGGTAATCCCATTAATGTTGAAACTAATGTTATTGAAACCGTAACTCCGGAGGAATACATAAGGGATACTTTCCAGAATGTTTCAGACTCCGAAAAGGAATAGGTATGTGGTACGGTAAGTAAACCGACTCCAAAACAGTTCTAATGGCAATTTTTCTCTGTTTTGGAATATTTAAGAAAATAGGAAAATAAGAAGCAGTCCGGGAAGGACACGAGGCCTCCACGACGGTAGAGGGCGCGCCCTACCCCCCTGGGCGCGCCCCCTACCTCGTGGGCACCTCGTGTGCTCTCCGGACTCTGTTTTCTCGCACGATACTTCTTTCGGTTGGTAAAAATTCATTATATAATCTCCCGAAGGTTTTGACCACCGTATCACGCAAATATCCTCTGTCTTTGTTTCGTGCTATCTCTGCCGCAGATTAGAGCAAGA
This sequence comes from Triticum aestivum, assembly GCF_018294505.1. Taxonomy (NCBI): domain Eukaryota; kingdom Viridiplantae; phylum Streptophyta; class Magnoliopsida; order Poales; family Poaceae; genus Triticum; species Triticum aestivum. Next base: position 32,889,799 of record NC_057799.1, read on the forward strand.
TGTCATCTCAGGCTTCCGATGGAGAGAGCTATGTCTCACACCTCATTGCTGACCCAAAGACCTATGGGGATCTATCTCCTTGTGGTTGAACTACGGATGAGGGGGAGGATGCTCATTTGATCAGGATCAATGATTCAAGTTCGGAGGAGGAGGATGTCCCTCTACCTCAACCTGGGGATATGCACGTGAAGTTCAAGAAATCTAGTCTCCCTAAGAGAGCTAAACTATCTAACAACCGATCTATTCCTTCTCGTTTTTGGCAGAAAAGCAAAGGAGATTTATGTGACAAAATTTTGGAGCTGGAATCGGAGATCGATGATCTACAGGAGGAAATTGCTCTTCTCAATTATAATATGAAAAAGCTAATGGCACAATTATCATCAACAACTCCACCATCTTCTTCACCAGCAAAGGAGATATAATCACATGGGTATGGGCACTCCCCTTGGCAACTGCCAAGCTTGGGGGAGGTGCCCCGGTATCGTATCACCATCACACTCCTATCTTTACCGTTTTTCTTAGTTCGATCCTTTTGGTAATATCTTGATCTAGTAGAATAAAATTTTAGTATGATTTAGTTTTGAGTTTTGCCTTATGATCCCTTTATGTAATTGAGTCCGTGAGCTATATATAATAAATATTTGTGTTGAGTCAAGGGCTTGATTATTTTGCCATGATCTTGAGGGAATAAACGAAAGGAGAAAGAATAAAAAGAAATAAAGAGATCATATTGATCTTATGGAGAGTAATGACTTCACATAGAAAGAGTATGATGATTAAAAGTTGTTGAGAGTTGACAAACATAGCTTTGGTCATCATTGCAATTAATAGGAAGTAATAAAGAAAGAGAGGTTTCACATATAAATATACTATCTTGGACATCTTTTATGATTGTGAGCACTCATTAAAATATGACATGCTAAAGAGTTGATGTTGGACAAGGAAGACAACGTAATGGGTTATGTTTTCTTATATCTGAAATAAAGTATATTGTCATGGATCATCCAACATGTTGAGCTTGCCTTTCCCCCTCATGCTAGCCAAATTCTTTGCACCAAGTAGAGATACTACTTGTGCTTCCAAATACCCTTAAACCCAGTTTGCCATGAGAGTCCACCATATCTACCTATGGATTGAGTAAGATCCTTCAAGTAAGTTGTCATCGGTGCAAGCAATAAAAATTGCTCTCTAAATATGTATGATTTATTAGTGTGGAGAAAATAAGCTTTATACGATCTTGTGATGTGGAAGAAATAAAAGCGACGGACTGCATAATAAAGGTCCATATCACAAGTGGCAATATAAAGTGACGTTCTTTCGCATTAAGATTTTGTGCATCCAACCATGAAAGTGCATGACAACCTCTGCTTACCTCTGCGAAGGTCCAATCTTTTACTTTTATCTCTTACCCTTATGCAAGAGTCATGGTGATCTTCACCTTTCCTTTTTACATTTTATCCTTTGGCAAGCACCTTGTGTTGGAAAGATCCTGATATATATATATCCAATTGGATGTAAGTTAGCATGAACTATTATTGTTGACATTACCCTTGAGGTAAAAGGTTGGGAGGCGAAACTATAAGCCCCTATCTTTCTCTGTGTCCGATTAAAACTCCGTAACCACAAGTATTGCGTGAGTGTTAGCAATTGTGAAAGACTAAATGATAGTTGAGTATGTGGACTTGCTGAAAAGCTCTTACATAGAATCTTTCTGATGTTATCATAAATTGCAATTGCCTCAATGACTGAGATTATAGTTTGTTAGGTCTCAATGAAGTTTCCGATTCATACTTGACATTGTGAATAGATTATTACTTGAGCATAAGAAATCATATGACAATATCCATATATGTTGCTGTTATAAGAATGATCATGATGCCCTCATGTCCGTATTTTATATTATCGACACCTCTACCTTTAAACATGTGGACATATTTATCGTTATCGGCTTCCTCTTGACGGCAAAGCGAGGTCTAAGCTTGGGGGAGTTGATACGTCCATTTTGCATCATGCTTTTATATATATCGATATTTATCGCATTATGGGCTGTTATTACACATTATGTCACAATACTTATGCCTATTCTCTCTTATTTTATAAGCTTTACATGAAGAGGGAGAATGCCATCAGCTGGAATTCTGGGCTGGAAAAGGAGCAAATATTAGAGACCTATTCTGCACAGCTCCAAAAGTCCTGAAACTTCACGGAAGTCATTTATGGAATTAATAAAAAATACTGGACGAAGAAAATACCAGAGGGGGGCCACACCCTGGCCACGAGGGTGGGAGGCGCGCGCCCTGCCTCGTGGGCCCCCTGGTGGCCCTCCGGTGCCCATATTCTGCTATATGAAGTCTTTCGTCCGAGGAAAAATCATAAGCAAGCTTTCGGGAGGAAACTCTGCTGCCACGAGGCGGAACCTTGGCGGAGCCAATCTAGGGCTCCGGTAGAGCTGTTCTGCCGGGGAAACTTCCCTACGGGAGGGGGAAATCATGACCATCGTCATCACCAACGCTCCTCTCATCGGGAGGGGGCCAATCTCCATCAACATCTTCACCAGCACCATCTCCTCTCAAACCCTAGTTCTTCTCTTGTATCCAATCTTTGTCCCAAAGCCTCAGATTGGTACCCGTGGGTTGCTAGTAGTGTTGATTACTCCTTGTAGTTGATGCTAGTTGGTTTATTTGGTGGAAGATTATATGTTCAGATCCATTATAGATATTAATACCCCTCTGATTATGAAAATGAATATGATTTGTGAGTATTTACGTTTGTTCCTGAGGACATGGGAGAAGTCTTGCTATTAGTAGTCATGTGAATTTGGTATTCATTCAATATTTTGATGAGATGTATGTTGTCTCTCCTCTAGTGGTTTTATGTGAATGTCGACTACATGACACTTCACCATTGTTTGGGCCTAGAGGAAGGTATTGGGAAGTAATAACTAGATGATGGGTTGCTAGAGTGACAGATGCTTAAACCCTAGTTTATGCGTTGCTTCGTAAGGGGCTGATTTGGATCCATATGTTTCATGCTATGGTTAGGTTTACCTTAATACTTCTTTTGTAGTTGCGGATGATTGCAATAGGAGTTAATCATAAGTGGGATGGTTGTCCAAGTAAGGACAGCACCCAAGCACCGGTCCACCCACATATCAAATTATCAAAGTACCGAACGCGGATCATATGAACATGATGAAAACTAGCTTGATGATAATTCCCATGTGTCCTCGGGAGCGCTTTTATCTATATAAGAGTTTGTCCAGGCTTGTCCTTTGCTACAAAAAGGATTGGGCCACCTTGCTGAACTTTATTTACTTTATTTACTTGTTGCTCGTTACAAATTACCTTATCATAAAACTCTACTTCTGTATTTAGTGCTTGTAGAGAATACCTTGCTGAAAACCGCTTATCATTTGCTTCTGCTCCTCGTTGGGTTCTACACTCTTACTTATCGAAAGGACTACGATAGATCCCCTATACTTGTGGGTCATCACCCACCTGTCATGCAGCCAAAGGCAGGTGCAGTTAAGGCGAGAGGGTGTTGTAGTAATCAAACTTCTCGGTCTTGTACGAGTTGACGCGACACATCAAAGCACTACACTCGATATATTTCAATAATTTGCGTTTACCGATGCATTAATTACAATGCATGCATGCCGTGACTCTCCTTTTGATACTTGCATGTGTTGATTTAATGCACCGTGAAGTAGTATGAATATGTGACGGTAAAGCTTTGTAAGGCCCCAGCCCTAATAAAGCGAGAGATGGTTGTACGCGAGGAGGGCGAGATCATGCAGACGGAATAGGACCCGACGATGGAGCTCTCTATGGTCTCGATGGACCTCACCTTGCTCCACTGCCCCTTGTGCCTCCGCCCCTTGAAGCCTCCAGTGTATGATGTTCGAATACACCTCGTCCGTTCGGCTGATCGAGCAAGGTGCAGGTTTCTTGATTGATGTGTTGTTCGATTGATTTGTGCAGTGCAAGGGAGGGCACCTGGCTTGCGCGGACTGCCGCGTCGAGCGCCCCGGGAACCAGTGGCAGCGCCGGAAGTGCGAGCGCGGCGGTGGCTTCGACGTGCGGAACACGGCGGTGGACATCGTCCTCTCCTCGGTGAGGGTGGAGTGCCCGCACGAAGGCTGTGGGCTCTACGTCACTTACCACAAGCTTGCCGATCACCAGAGCATGTGTCCGCTCGCGCCCTGCAAATGCCCCGTGCCCGTCTGCGGCTACGAAGGCCCACCGCCATGGCTCTCCCACCACATCAGCACCGTGCATCCCATGCCCTTGCACAGGATCCAGTTCGGCAAGGCGCTCCAGTTGCAAGTGCCACTGTCGGAGCCACGGCTCTTGCTGTTCGCGGAGGAGGACGGCCGCACGTTTTTCTTGGTCGGCGGCATGCTCGACATCGGCGCACCTATCGCCGTGTCGGTCGTCTGCATCAGAGCGGGGGCATCCCCACTGGTGAACTACGTGGCCAAGCTGTGGGCGAACGGCCCGACGGGGGAGCCCAAAGGCAGGACCGAGGCCGTCAAGGTGGAAATGGAGGTGACAAGCAGCAGGGATCCCGGCGACGTCGTCGTGCAGGAGCTGACCTTCTTCACAGTTCCGCCCAAGCTGCTGGCCGGGGCTAAGCTGGTGTCCCTCCACATTCAGATTGACAAGCTCACGTCCTAAATGATTCTACAGTGCCTTCTGTTTATCTTAGTAATATGCTAATATAGGGGCTAGCTCGGTCTACTTTAGCTTAAGAGATGGTGGGTTTTGGTGGCGATGCAGCAATTACCTCGACATCAGATCAGCAGTGAAAGTAATTTCGAACAGTCGAATGGATATTTTATGTCTGTTGGATATAAAGATCCTTTGGGTAAGAAGTAACAGCTTATATGCTTTTTTCGAAACGGAACAGCGATACTAGTATAATTTTGTTGACATGCACTAATATTTTCGAAACGGACGTCGGGCTGTAGCTAGAAGTGCGGTTGGGACGCGGCATTGGCCCATACCGCCGTGACCCCCGATTGGGACGCACCGACTGTGGATTTTCTCCCTCGCCGATGTCGACCGCGTCTACGCAGAACATTGTTCCCTTCCCCCAGCTGCGGGATCAGGCCGGATATGTGACCAGCGGTGTGGCCACCATCGTTCTATGCTTGTGAAGAGAGCAACCCAAGCAAGCAGGCTTGTAGCTTAGGCTTCTGCTAGTGTATATATATAGTGGTTTCTTTCTCTCTCCATATCAACCATTTTATATTGCGTACGTGCCATTGAAGAGTGAAATGATGGTTTCTTCTGCCGACTAACTTACTGTGTGATTTGACTGCTCCTTTAGTGGCCCCGACACGTACTCCCCCTACGTGTAGGCAACAGTCACACGTACACATGGACGCAAAAACGCGCGCGACACCCTAATGCTTGCATGTCCGAGCACACGACGGAACACAAACGGTCACGCTCAAGTGCTCATCCTACACGTGCATGCACACACATACTCAGCCAGGGTGAGCTAGTGACCGTATAAACACCGGAAAATGTATATATTGAGCGCAATGAGCGTATTATGAAGTCCACTGACCGTATTTTTACAAATATACAGTGACAGACAATGTATTTATCTCGTTTGAAATTAAGCCATATTAACCGGAGAGGAGGCAGTATGGACTAGCATTACTTTGTTGTGTCCCGTCAACTTGCCGAACGAGGAGAAGCTTGTAGGACGGGAGAAGCTTGCGCGCGGTGGCTCGTAGGACAAGGAGAAACTTTTGACTAATGCAAGCTGTCCTTCGCTCAGGCGGTGGACGTGCAACCACTACTACAAAAACATCTATAGCCAATATGGACACTAATGGCACTGTGCATGTGGTGCGCCATTACTAAATAATAATGGCGCACCATGTGTTAGTGCGCCATTAGTGTGTAAATACTAATGGCGCACCACATGCACGGTGCGCCATTAGTAAAAAAAATTATTTTTTATTTTTTCAAAACTAGTAATGGCGCACCAGGGGATAGTGCGCCATTACTAGTTAAACTACTAATGGCGCACCACTCCCACAGTGCGCCATTAGTAAGTATGTTTCAAAAAAATTTCAATTTTTTTATTTTATTTTTTAAACTACTAATGGCGCACCGTGGGAGTGGTGCGCCATTACTAGTTGAACTAGTAATGGCGCACCACTCCCACGGTGCGCCATTAGTAATTTGGCCCAAACATTCCCCCGAATTCACCCCCCTGTGGACCGCCTTTTCAGTTTCAAAAAAAAAAGAAAATGATAGAAATGTCAAAAAAATAAGATTCCCATGTGATATGTGGTCTAGTTGTTAGCAAAATTTACAAACATGAATTTTCGACTTTTTTGCAAAATCTCTTGAGAATTTGTAGAATGGGCATAACTTTTGCATACGAACTCGGATGAAAAAGTTTTTTATATGAAAAATTACCTAATCGAAAAGATACATCCGAATTTAACTGGGGGAACCCCGTTAAACATTTTCAAAATCCTCAAAAACAAAAAAGATACGAGGCTTTTAAGATCTGGAGAGGCAAAAAAATTAAAAAAAAATTCAAACTTACTAATGGCGCACCTGCCCGTGGTGCGCCATTACTATCTTCCCGCCTTCAAAATTCAAAATAAATAAAAAAAATAAAAAAGTTAGTAATGGCGCACCTGCCCATGGTGCGCCATTACTATGCCGTATATATGGCTGGGCGTGGTCCTCTCCTCCTTACCTCTTCATTCTTCTCCTCCACTCCACCTATCCTCCACTCCATCTCCTCCTCTCCTCCACTCCATCTCCCCTTCTCTCCTCCACCATACTACCCTCCTCCTCTCCGGCGACCTCCTCCTCCCTCCTCTCCTCCCCTCCCCTCACGGTTTCTCCTCCCTCCTCTCCGGTGAGCTCCTCCTCCCTCCTCTCCGGTGAGCTCCTCCTTCCCTCCTCTCCGGTGAGCTCCTCCTCCCTCCTCTCCGGTGAGCTCCTCCTCCCTCCTCTCCTCCCCTCCCCTCATGGTTTCTCCTTCCTCCTCTCCGATGCTCCGATGAACTCCTCTCCGGCGACCTCCTCCTCCTCTCTGGCGATGTAGGCGAGCGCCTCTCCGGTGACCTCGGCCCTCCTCTCCAGCGAACTCCTCTCCGGCAAAAGAACACGACAAAAGAACGTACAAGATCCAAAAATGAGAACAAAATTTGAAAAAACTGAGCAAAAAAACGAGCAAAAAATGGGCAAAAAATCGTGATCCAGATCCAAATTCAAAATTCAAAAATAGCAATGGCGCACGGTGGGGGTTAGACGGTGCGCCATTACTATTTTCCCGCCTTCAAAATTCAAAAATACTAATGGCGCACCGTGGCCTATACTAATGGCGCACCAGTGGTGCGCCATTAGTAAAAAATACTAGTGGCGTGGTACTAGTGGCACACAAGTAGTGCGCCATTAGTAGGCAAAACTGGTGCGCCACTAGTAGGCCTTTTCCTAGTAGTGAGCAGTTAATTCATTGTCTGATTGCCAGAAGCATACACTATACTAGTACTATTATTGTTGCACTTCCCGAAGAGGCAAACAGTGATGTCTACTACGCAACCTTCTTCTTGTAGACGTTGTTGGGCCTCCAAGTGCAGAGGTTTGTAGGACAGTAGCAAATTTCCCTCAAGTGGATGACCTAAGGTTTATCAATCCGTGGGAGGCGTAGGATGAAGATGGTCTCTCTCAAGCAACCCTGCAACCAAATAACAAAGAGTCTCTTGTGTCCCCAACACACCCAATACAATGGTAAATTTTATAGGTGCACTAGTTCGGCGAAGAGATGGTGATACAAGTGCAATATGGATGGTAGATATAGGTTTTTGTAATCTGAAAATACAAAAACAGCAAGGTAACTAATGATAAAAGTGTGCGTAAACAGTATTGCAATGCTAGGAAACAAGGCCTAGGGTTCATACTTTCACTAGTGCAAGTTCTCTCAACAATAATAACATAATTGGATCATATAACTATCCCTCAACATGCAACAAAGACTCACTCCAAAGTCACTAATAGCGGAGAACAAACGAAGAGATTATGGTAGGGTACGAAACCACCTCAAAGTTATTCTTTCTGATCGATCTATTCAAGAGTTCGTACTAGAATAACACCTTAAGACACAAATCAACCAAAACCCTAATGTCACCTAGATACTCCAATGTCACCTCAAGTATCCGTGGGTATGATTATATGATATGCATCACACAATCTCAGATTCATCTATTCAACCAACACAAAGAACTTCAAAGAGTGCCCCAAAGTTTCTACCGGAGAGTCAAGACAAAAACGTGTGCCAACCCCTATGCACAGGTTCATGGGCGGAACCCGCAAGTTGATCACCAAAACATACATCAAGTGAATCAATAGCATACCCCATTGTCACCACGGGTATCCCATGCAATACATACATCACGTGTTCTCAAGTCCTTAAAGACTCAATCCGATAAGATAACTTCAGAGGGAAAACTCAATCCATTACAAGAGAGTAGAGGGGGAGAAACATCATAAGATCCAACTAAAATAGCTAAGCTCGCGATACATCAAGATCGTACCACCTCAAGAACACGAGAGAGAGAGATCAAACACATAGCTACTGGTACATACCCTCCGGCAGGGTGCCGGAACAGGGTCCCGATTGGTTTTTGGTGGCTACAGAGGCTTGCGGCGGCGGAACTCCCGATCTATTATGTTCCCCGAAGTTTTTAGGGTATATGGACATATATAGGTGAAAGAAGTCGGTAAGGGGAGCCACGAGGGGCCCACTAGGGTGGAGGGCGCGCCCGGGGGGTGGGCGCGCCCCCGTGCCTCGTGCCTTCCTTGTTGATTCCCTGACGTGTACTCCAAGTCCCCTAGATTGCTTCCGTTCCAAACATAACTCTCCTGAAGGTTTCATTTCATTTGGACTCCGTTTGATATTCCTTTTCTGCGAAACACTGAAACAAGGGAAAAACAGAAAGTGGCACTGGGCTCTAGGTTAATAGGTTAGTCCCGAAAATAATATAAAAGTGTTTAATAAAGCCCATAAACATCCAAAACAGATAATATAATAGCATGAATACTTCATAAATTATAGATACGTTGGAGACGTATCAGCATCCCCAAGCTTAATTCCTGCTTGTCCTCGAGTAGGTAAATGATAGAAATAATTTATGAAGTGTGAATGCTAGCAGGTGCAGAAGTTTGATCAATGATAATTTCAATCACCTTTTATAGCATCATTATATGTCATAACAGTAGCTTAACTCATAGAAATTTTCATGATCAAGTAACAAACTATTCACATGTTGAGGTATAGATCATAAACTTTCTTGAAAACTAACAAACCGTGTTATTAGTCATCAAACAATTACAATTCATCTTATTTTCATGAAGAGTCTAAGTCAGAGCTTTGATTTAGCAAACTCCACATACTCGACTATCATTTATTCTTTCACAATTGCTAACACTCACGCGATATTTATGGGTTCAAAGTTTTAATCAGACACAGAGAAAGATAGGGGCTTATAGATTCGCCTCCCAATCTTTTACCTCAAGGGTAATGTCAACAATAATAGTTCATGATGCCTTACATCCAATTGGATATATATACCAGAATCTTTCCAACACGAGGTGCTTGCCAAAGGATAAAATTAAAAAAGGAAAGGTGAAGATCACCATGACTCTTGCATAAAAGTAAAAGATAGGCCCTTCGTAGAGGGAAGCAGAGGTTGCCATGCGCTTTTATAGTTGGATGCACCAAAATCTTAATGCGAGGGAACGTCACTTTATATTGCCACTTGTGATAGGGACCTTTGTTATGCAGTCAGTCGCATTTATTTCTTCCATATCACAAGATCGTATAAAGTTTATTTTCTCCACACTAAAAGATCATACATATTTGGAGAGCAATTTTTATTGCATGCACCGATGACAACTTACTTGAAGGATCTTACTCAATCCATAGTTAGGTATGGTGGACTCTCATGGAAATACTCGTTTAAGGGATGTTTGGAAGCACAAGTAGTATCTCTATTTGGTGCGAGGAATTTGGCTAGCATGAGGGGTAAGGCAAGCTCAACGTGTTGGGCGGTCCATGACAATATACTTGATTTCGGATATAAGAAAACATAACCCATTACGTTGTCTTCCTTGTCCAACATCAACCTTTTATCATGTCATATTTTAATGAGTGCTCACAATTACAAAAGATGTCCAAGATAGTATATTTATATGTGAAATCTCTCTTCCTTCAATATTCTTTCATGAATTGTTCAAGTGACAAATACAATGTTTGCTAACCTTCAATGAATTTACCACCTCTACTTCTTATATGTAAAGTCATTACTCCCCATGGGATAAGCATATGAAACATATATAATTTCAGATTTATGATATTCAATTCATTCAACCATTTACTCATAGGATATAAGTGAAGCACACGAGTAAATGCCAAAGCTACTCCAAAAAGATATAAGTGAAGATCAATGAGTAGTTAAATAATTATGTAGCTATGTGAAGACTCTCTCCCATTTAAGAATTTCAGATCTTGGTATTTTATTCAAACAGCAAGCAAAGCTAAAGAGAATAAAATGACGCTCCAAGCAAAACACATATCATGTGGTGAATAAAAATATAGCTCCAAGTAAAGTTACCGATGAACGAAGACGAAAGAGGGGATGCCATCCGAGGCATCCCCAAGCATAGGCTTTTGGTTGTCCTTGAATATTACCTTGGGTTGCCTTGGGCATCCCCAAGCTTAGGCTCTTGCCACTCCTTATTCCATAGTCCAACGAATCTTTACCCAAAACTTGAAAACTTCACAACACAAAACTTAACAGAAGATCTCGTGAGCTCTGTTAGCGAAACAAAACAAAACACCACTTCAAGGTACTGTAATGAACTCATTCTTTATTTTTTTTGGTGTTAAATATACTGTATTCCAACTTATTTATGGTTTATAAACTATTTTACTAGCCATAGATTCATCAAAATAAGCAAACAACAAACGAAAAACAGAATCTGTCAAAAACAGAACAGTCTGTAGTAATCTGTAACTAACGCAAATTTATGGAACTCCAAAAATTCTAAAATAAAATGGTGGACCTGAGGAATTTGTCTAGTAATCATCTGCAAAAAGAATCAACTAAATAGAACTCTCCAGTAAAAAGTTTTAGCTAATCTCGTAAGCGCTAAAGTTTCTGTTTTTTACAGCATGATAATAAAGACTTCACCCAAGTCTTCCCAAAGGTTCTACTTGGCACAAACACTAGTTAAAACACAAAACCACATCTAAACAGAAGCTAGATGGATTATTTGTTCCTAAACAGAACCAAAAAGCAAGAAACTAAAATAAAATTGGGTTGCCTCCCAACAAGCGCTAACGTTTAACGCCCCTAGCGAGGCATGATGATTTCAATGATGCTCACATAAAAGATAAGAATTGAAACATAAAGAGAGCATCATGAAGAATATGACTAGCACATTTAAGTCTAACCCACTTCCTATGCATAGGGATTTTGTGAGCAAACAACTTATGGGAACAAGAATCAACTTGCATAGGAAGGTAAAACAAGCATAACTTCAAGATTTTAAGCACATAGAGAGGAAACTTGATATTATTGCAATTCCTACAAGCATACATTCCTCCCTCATAATAACTTTCAGTAGCATCACGAATGAATTCAACAATATAACCAGCACCTAAAGCATTCTTTTCATGACCCACAGGCATAGAAAATTTATTACTCTCCACATAAGCAAAATTCTTCTCATTCGTAATAGTGGGAGCAAATTCAAGAAAATAACTATCATGGGATTGAAAATTGAAATCAAGATGACAAGTTTCATGGTTATCATTATTCTTTATAGCATACGTGTCATCGCAATAATCATCATAGATAGTGGGCATGCTTTTATCATAATAAATTTGCTCATCAAAACTCGGGGGACAAAAAATATCATCTTCATCAAACATAGCTTCCCCAAGCTTGTGGCTTTGCATATAATTAGCATCATGGATATTCAAGGAATTCATACTAACAACATTGCAATCATGCTCATCATTCAAAGATTTAGTGGCAAACATTTTAATGCATACTTCTTCTAACACTTTGGCACAATTTTCCTTTCCATCATACTCACGAAAGATATTAAAAAGATGAAGCGTATGAGACAAACTCAATTCCATTTTTTTGTAGTTTTCTTTTATAAACTAAACTAGTGCTAAAACAAGAAACAAAAAGATTCGATTGCAAGATCTAAAGATATACCTTCAAGCACTCACCTCCCCGGCAACGGCGCCAGAAAAGAGCTTAGTTGACGGGGTGTGAGTGCCGCTTACCTGGCCTTCCCGGCAACGGCGCCAGAAAAGAGCTTGATGTCTACTACGCAACCTTCTTCTTGTAGACATTGTTGGGCCTCCAAGTGCAGAGGTATGTAGGATAGTAGCAAATTTCCCTCAAGTGGATGACCTAAGGTTTATCAATCCGTGGGAGGCGTAGGATGAAGATGGTCTCTCTCAAGCAACCCTGCAACCAAATAACAAAGAGTCTCTTGTGTCCCCAACACACCCAATACAATGGTAAATTGTATAGGAGCACTAGTCCGGCAAAGAGATGGTGACACAAGTGCAATATGGATGGTAGATATAGGTTTTTGTAATCTGAAAATACAAAAACAGCAAGGTAACTAATGATAAAAGTGTGCGTAAACAGTATTGCAATGCTAGGAAACAAGGCCTAGGGTTCATACTTTCACTAGTGCAAGTTCTCTCAACAATAATAACATAATTGGATCATATAACTATCCCTCAACATGCAACAAAGACTCACTCCAAAGTCACTAATAGCAGAGAACAAACGAAGAGATTATGGTAGGGTACAAAACCACCTCAAAGTTATTCTTTCTGATCGATCTATTCAAGAGTTCGTACTAGAATAACACCTTAAGAAACAAATCAACCAAAACCCTAATGTCACCTAGATACTCCAATGTCACCTCAAGTATCCGTGGGTATGATTATACGATATGCATCACACAATCTCAGATTCATCTATTCAACCAACACAAAGCACTTCAAAGAGTGCCCCAAGTTTCTACCGGAGAGTCAAGACGAAAACGTGTGCCAACCCCTATGCATAGGTTCATGGGCGGAACCCGCAAGTTGATCACCAAAACATACATCAAGTGAATTAATAGAATACCCCATTGTCACCACGGGTATCCCACACAAGACATACATCAAGTGTTCTCAAATCCTTAAAGACTCAATCCGATAAGATAACTTCAAAGGGAAAACTCAATCCATTACAAGAGAATAGAGGGGGAGAAACATCATAAGATCCAACTAAAATAGCAAAGCTCACGATACATCAAGATCGTACCACCTCAAGAACACGAGAGAGAGAGAGAGATCAAACACATAGCTACTGGTACATACCCTCAGCCCCGAGGGTGAACTACTCCCTCCTCGTCATGGAGAGCGCCGGGATGATGAAGATGGCCACCGGTGAGGGTTCCCCCCTCCAGCAGGGTGCCGGAACAGGGTCCCGATTGGTTTTTGGTGGCTACAGAGGCTTGCGGCGGCGGAACTCCTGATCTATTCTGTTACCTGAAGTTTTTAGGGTATATGGACATATATAGGAGAAAGAAGTCGGTAAGGGGAGCCACGAGGAGCCCACGAGGGTGGACGGCGCGCCCAGGGGGGTGGGCGCGCCCCCCTGCCTCATGCCTTCCTCGTTGATTCCCTGACGTGTACTCCAAGTCCCCTGGATTGCTTCCGTTCCAAAAATAGCTCTCTCGAAGGTTTCATTCCGTTTGGACTCCGTTTGATATTCCTTTTCTGCGAAACACGGAAACAAGGGAAAAACAAAAACTGGCACTAGGCTCTGGGTTAATAGGTTAGTCCCATAAATAATATAAAAGTGTTTAATAAAGCCCATAAACATCCAAAACAGATAATATAATAGCATGAATACTTCATAAATTATAGATACGTTGGAGACGTATCAAACAGCCAAGCGCCAAGTTTACTAGTACTAGTACTACTACTATAGTCTATAGAGGTACTATACTGGTACTAGGAACCGGATGGAGGAGCGTCTGCAGTCTTATTATATTTTTAAAATGTGATAAAGCAATCTTCAACACATGTGGTTCTCTTCGAGGGTTCTCGCACGTGATAATGGAAGTTGATTGCATGGAACACTTGCCACAATTCTCGCTTAATTTTGGTCATATCCTGTTACAAATAGGAGCGCTCGGTAATATTTCCTCTTTTTTTTGTTATTCAGCATGTAAACATGTCAGCAAACCTTGCGGCGCATCTTTGTGCTAACCGTGCTTGCTGCACTTTGAATGTGGCCGAGAGCTGGCTTGATGAAACACCTCGCTTCCTACTTTTTTTGCGCGGTACCTCGCTTCCTAGTGACCAGTGTCTTGGCTGATCGTCCTAAGAATGCTTATACACGAATAAAGCTATCTCATTTACCCACAAAAAATGATTAAGCCATATTAACCGGAAAGGAGGGAGTACAAACTAGCACTACTTGTTGGTGTGTCCCGTCAACTCGCAGAACGAGGAGAAGCTTGCAGGACAAGGTGAAGCTCGCTTACGCCTTTTGACTAATGCAACGTACCCTCGCCCAGGCGGTGGACATGCATCGGTTCATTGGGTGTCAGATTGCCAGAGGCATACACTGTAGTACTGAACATGTGGAGTACCATCATTGTTCGACTTCACGAAGAGGCGAAGAGCCAAGCGCAAGGTTTAGTAGTACGAGTAGTAGTACTACTAGAACCGCATGGTGGAGCCTCTGTAATCTTATTTTTCTTAATCTCTGATAAAGTACACATTTATTGCGGAGAAGGGCGGAAAACGGCAGCCCAACATGTAATGATGATATCGATCAACCATGCTCGAATATATCTTGGCCTCCGTGCGAGCCCGTCTGTGTGTTCTCGCTCCTCGTCTCTCTCAAGGAACGGCGGGTTGGCCATTTTGCCGTCAATTGAGATCGGTTTGCTCACACTCCGGTCCCACATGTCAGTGATATGCCAAGAGGAGGTGCGTTGACCGACTGGCCGTACGCGTACTTGGTTTTGCACCTTCATACTACTCCTCCCTCCGTCACAGTTTACATGACGTGCTTCATTATGATGCATTTCTCTCAATGCATTTCCACCACCAGAGAGACTTTAGACGCGTTTGGTTTAATGCCCAATTAATTAGGGCATGGTAACCGCAATTTTCTCTCGATGTAGTACTACGGAGTGGAGTAAGTGCATGCATGTGTGTACCCGGGGTGGAAGCACTGCATGCATGTGTGTATGTATTATTTCATCTAGTAATAGACGCCGTGCTATAACTACTAATGCTATTTTCCAGGCCGATCGCTAGTCGCCTTGGTCCCAGAGATTTTCTCTTTTTCTGAAGCGCGCTCTATAAACAGTGACGGATGGAGTAGTATATATGAGCGGATTCAAAGAAGAGCGTATTGATGGTTGCTTCTTCCGGGCAACTTACAGTGGGAAAGGTGGGGCTTATGATTTGACTACTCATTACTCACTATTAATGCGGCGCAACGACCGGTCTGAGTCTCGCATGCGGCTGTGCACTAACCCCTCGGTTCTTAAATATACTCCGGAGTATTTGTCTTTCTAGAGATTTCAGCGAGTGACTACTCAAATATTTGTCTTTTTAGAGATTCAAATGGACTACTACAGACGGATGTATATAGACATATTTTAGAGTGTAGATTCACTCATTTTGCTCCGTATGTAGTCACTTGTTGAAATCTCTAGAAAGACAAATATTTAGGAACGAAGGGAGTACACATATGAAGAAAAATGAGTGAATCTACACTCTAAAATATGCCCATTTGAAATTTGTAAAAAGACAAATATTGTTGATGACAGTTACGACGACAAAAAAGAAGCATATTCCTTGTCCTAAGGGAAGATAACAACACGGTTGTGTTTGTCTAAAATGGTGTGAGGACGAGATATCAATATGGAAAGTACGCCGGACGAGCTACGTTTTGTGCAAAGAACTATGGAAGATCCACAAGCAGCGACGTGGGAAGACGGGCAGTGGAGCAAGGTCGGAGGGGATACCTAAAGGTCGTCGGGATGAAACTAGGTGAGCCGAGGCGGGCGGAATCTGCCCATACTGCGTCACCGAGCAGGTGGCGTAGGCCCTACCGTGCCGGAGCTTGGTTAGAGAGAACGGCGTGTATCGCAGATCGGGACGTGCTGCCTCGGCGCCGTCGAACGGAGAAACGATGCACGTCCTCCCTTTCCGTCGGCGGACGGGATGCGGCCGGACCAGTGACCAACGGTGAGAGAGAGAGAGGCCACCACAGCCTTGTGCGAGATACTATGAAGAGAGACAAACCAGGTAGGGAGGCTCCATTGTATATAGTGGAGTAGACTACCTTTTCCTCCATAAAAATCATTTTATATTCTGTGTACGTGCCATTGAGCGATATAACTTTATTTAAAAACTAACGCGCCAACGCATCAAGTCAAACTTTGTTTCATGCACGCGTGGTACACGACCTCCGTAGGTAAACAACCGCTACACGCATTCAAATTAGCATGTGGGCTGCCATTTCGTACAGAAATGAGCTCCACCGTGTACCCGCGTGGGTGTGGCTGGGCACAAAGCGTGAGTACGTGCACGGTGCACCTATTCTCTTCTTGTATACGTACACCACCTACGTGGGGTTGTGTGTGAGAGATACAAACGTAGTGAGATATAGTGTGTGGGTTCGTGAGAGTTTTTTTAGGGGTGGGGTCAATCAAAAAATGTAACATATGCAATGTGTGCGAAATAGAGTCCTGGATATATCATATATATAGAGGGGGCGATCCACGAGAAGAGAGTGGAGGTATCATCGATGTAACACCCCAAAAAAAAATTATTTGGTTTTATTAATTTCCTTTTTAGGGGAAGGAGGTTATTTAATTTTTTTTTAAAACCTCTCCTTATCAGAAACCTTTAAGGCAAGTATTTTATGTATTCTTCCCAACATTTACTTTGGTCTTGAGGACTTTTCATTTAGTGTTGACTCAACACAAATATTTTCTTTGGGAAAGTCTTTGAAATCCTTTCTTTTAAAAATAACCATATGACTTATGAATTGATTCTTCCTCATTCAAATTTTTTTTCTTGCCATGACCTAGGTTGAAAATTTTCTTCCAAAACCTCTCCCTCCACTTTGAGTCAAGTCAAATATCCAATCCCAGCAAGTTCAACCCATTTTGATTTTGACTCTATTTATTTTATCCTCAAAACTATTTCTGTCATTTATTTTGAACCTTAGTGATTTACAAAGGAACCACCAGATCCCTTTTGAGTTTTGGTTCCAAACAAACTCCTCTGACTAGTCCTTAGTACCCCCAACCTAGATCCCTCAAGATCCACTTGTCCACAATTCAAATTTTTCAAATTTTGCTTGCTGCAAGTTTGGACCAGATTTGCCATTTTGGGTGAAATTCATTATTTTTCTTCTCCAAAAATTCTGAGATAAATCAGGCAGCCCCCAGATGCATTGAGAGACCACCTCACCAAAGATCAGCTCCAGAAAAATTTTCCACATGCCAGAATCATTTCATCGAACAGTTGGCATGCACTGTTTCTGTTCAAATTCAGAAAATTCAGAGTTTCAGTGTTGGGTTCAGTCGACAGCGTCGTTTTCTTCAGAGCCTCGGCGTCAATCTCACCAGTGCTCGCTCTGGCCTCTTGCTCACTGCTCCTTCTTCTTATCCATCGCGCCGCACGGTCGTCTGGACGGTTGCGAGCGTCGGCGGTGAGCTGGCAGAGGTACACCGCCCCCGTGAGCGGCGACAGCAACGCTCGCTGCGGCCGCCAGAGAAGCTCAGCGAGGTACGGCGCCGTCCAGCACCGCCCACACCACCAGGAGCCTCCGCGTGGCCGTCCTCTTCTCTGGACGCGCTGCAGCACCGTCGCCGTGGCCTGAGATGCGCAGAGCGCGCTCTCTGCCGCCGACGAGCCCGTGAGGCCGTTCCGTCGAAGGCCTGGAGTATCGCCCAAGTTGTACCAAGATTAGCCTCTGGATGGGACCAGTAGACCAATCCGTAGCTGCCCAGTCGCCTAAAACCCCCGTTCGACCGCTGCCTCGCCGTAATCATCGCCGGAGTTATCCCGTTCTCGGCAACCGCCTCGGACCGGCTATAAAAGGGAGCCTCGAGCTCGCCTTCGACCCAGCACCACTCCTACACCTCACCAGAGCCACGCCTAGCTACTAGGGAGACCTCGGGGAGGCCTTCTTCCCCGACTCCGGCCGCCCCGATCCGCTTTGGGCTCCGGCACGATTCCCTCTGGTGAGACCACCCCCGCCTCCCAAACCTTGCCTGCAGCATCATCATGCACCCACCCTTTTATCCCGAGCCCCAATTTGATGGTTGCAGCCCTCCTCGGCGAGATCCATCACCACCCGAACCACCGTCCGCCGGAGTAGAGGCCGCCGTCGACGTGGTGCTCGCCGACGACCAACTCCACCACCCACAGGTGCGGAAGAGCACCGTGAGTCCGTAGGTACCAACCACTTCCCCTACCTCGCCGGGGATCGACGCCGGCGGCCACCGCGGTCCTCGGGCGCCGGTGTGCTCTGTTTGAAATTCAAACCTGACGGGTGGGACCCCCCTTGTCAGCTTTTCTCTTTTTCGAAACGTTTTCTGAAAACGCCGTCGGGCAAAATACATTTTCTAACTGAGGCGTTTTCTGTCCTTTTTATGAACTAGCCCCTGGAAAGTTTCTGTTTCATTACAGATGGGTCCCTGGACTAAAACCTTAATAACTTTTAAAAAAAGATGATTTTGAGTTGATTATTTCTGTCTAGTTTTTTATCATATTTATTTGAAAAATATTTGGAACAACTTTTATGCACACTCGGTATTTATGTTAGTACGCGTTCTCTTTATACCGTAGATACCGGAGGAGGTGACGGAGCCGCAAACTTCACCGAGCTAGACACCGACTGCTCCGAACCAGGCAAGCATGTTGGAACCTTTGATATGATGAGTGTTTTGCATGTTTGCTTGAATAGTTAGTTCATGGCATGTTTATATGAGCATCAGTGAGTGTTATATTGCATGCAAGGCAACTACCAGTATGCTTCGAAACTTGATGTGATCATTTGATGGGAGATAACATGATCATGTGGTGACATGAAAGGTGGTAAGATGGTATTGTTGAAGCATGCCAGTCTTTTGTCAACCATTAAACTCCAGTGTTAACGTGGATCAAGCCACGTTACCGTCCGTCCCCTTTTCGTGCTGCCACATGATTTCTGCAAAGAATACGGTTTAGTAAGTTGCAAACCTCTTTCCTCGTACACACCAAATAGAGGGGCCGTGATGAGGGTTCCATGGCCCTGGATTAAAGCCCGTCATCCGGTCAGGGGGCATGGGTGTTTCCGGTTGGGACCGAGAGGGGGGCACCCCTTAGAGCGCGCGATATAAATTTGATCCCATGCTACTCGAGGTTGTGGCCTCCCCGTCTTAAAGTTTTTCTTGAACGTTGCCTAGGGTGATCCCTGGCAGCGGAATGTGGAATGGGTGTGTACTGGTTAGATGTGTTTCTCCTAAAATACCGTAAACGGAACTAGTCCTTTGTGACTACTGAAATCCGTTGGCTGTGGTTAAAGAGTACAAACTCTGCAGAGTCAAAACCCATCCGAGTAACCGTGTCCATGGTCAAGGATCTTGGTCAACATATCCATATCAGTATCAGTATCAGTCTCAACGTCCGTCTCAGCGTCAGTCTCTGTGTCAGTCTCAGTGAAAATCCCCGGTGAATAAACATGAATGGTAAACCCGGCTGAATGTTATTCCTGTGGATGGACTAACCAGTTTATTATTACATACATGAGTATTCCCTTGAGATGATTTAAATTCATGAGCTACTTGAATTCGAATAATGAAATATAAGCCCTTTATGTGATGTCGCTCAGACGTCCGACTGTGGCACTCTTGTTATTTACTTTTGATATAAGCCCTTATGTGATGTCGCTCAGACGTCCGACTGTGGCACTCTTGTTATTTACTTTTGATATAAGCCCTTTATGTGATTTCGCTCAGACGTCCGACTGTGGCACTCTTGTTATTTACTTTTGATATAAGCCCTTTATGTGATGTCGCTCAGACGTCCGACTGTGGCACTCTTGTTATTTACTTTTGATATAAGCCCTTTATGTGATGTCGCTCAGACGTCCGACTGTGGCACTCTTGTTATTTACTTTTGATATAAGCCCTTTATGTGATGTCGCTCAGACGTCCGACTGTGGCACTCTTGTTATTTACCTTGATATAAGCCCTTTATGTGATGTCGCTCAGACGTCCGACTGTGGCATTCTTGCTATTTACTTTTGATATAAGCCCTTTTCGAGATGTCGCTTAGACGTCCGACTATGGCACGCACTGTCGTTTATATTTCAATATGAGCCCTTTATGTGGTGTCGCTCTGACGCCCGACTGCGGCATTGTTAATTTATTTTACCTTTCGAGGCGTCGCTTTAGACACCCGATCAGTCTTCAGCTAATTTATTGGGATTTCGGGAGGACTACCACCTGACTTCCTTTTTATTTATCGTGCAGTGCAATTTATTATCTGAGTGCGCATTACTAATCTGCTCATGTGCATCATGTTTGCATTTGTTATATCTTATGTCCAAACTGTCTTGCGAGTACATTCAAAGTACTCACCTGGCTTGTTGATTTGGCCAGATGTTGACGAAGGCGATCTTATGGATGAAGAGTTCGATAGCGAGTCCGACGCCTTGAGGAGTCCCAGTCAGTTCCGTGCGATCCTGGAATTGGTCACTTGTGTTATATACGCTTCCGCTACACCAATAAAATCATCGAGCCTCACTCCGGCGCTCGATGAGCTGTAAAATTTAGGAGTCTTGTCACCCATTTCGCTGTGACATATCCACCACCACTTTTATTACGAGTCAGTAGTTATGCCACCATACTCCTTGTGTCATATCCGCCCTTATGTATTATATCGGCGTGCTTGTAATAAATTGTTGAGCAACCTCAGCTCAACCTTGTATAATATTTAGTACTTCTGGATTTCTGTATCAAGGATTTGTCCACCAGTAAGAAGGATTCTTCTATACTGGTTTGATATAAGGGTCGGTTTCTCAATAAATGTTTTATTGGAAAACCGGTCCTGACAACCTTGGTATCAGAGCCAGGCTGACTGTAGGAAGCCACTAGGTGCGATCGCTAATCGGTTATTAGCGTAATAAGCGCTAGTTTAACATTTTGCAAACGTAGCAATTTTCTGTTGGTCATCATAAATTTATGATTTGACTATCCAGAATTTTTGTCTACTTTTGTAGATGGCTGGCAACGACTGCGAGTCACAGGTGTTCGCCAATGTGCCTGAGGGGTTTATCAAGCTTCTCGTCTCCATCACCAAGCTCGCGATCGGGCCATCGGCTCGTCCAGAGTTCACACTCTACCAGCACAAGATCAGCGACAGCGTGTCTATGCACCAGGCCGTGGTGCACTTCAAGGGAGGACATTCTGAGTCACGCCGCTTCCGTTTTGTGGGAAGGGCCATGCCTACGGAGAGGCATGCCATGCAGATGGCTGCCCGTGAGGCGATAGCTCGTCTCCGGGATGCGCTCCCTTCGATGAAGACTCGCCGCTACCGCTACCTCCCATGCCACGTGCCTTACACATGTCACTATGCATTCGCTTGCGCTAGGGGAGAGAGAGATGAGGCTATTGAGATGCTTGTTGAGTATCTCAAAGCTCTTGAGGCAGCTTTTGATAACCTCGTGGACGACTTTGTGGCTGCTCGTATGGACTTCGTGCAGGGTTGTTCCGCCAACAGGAGGGAGCTCCTCCATACAGCACCACCACTGACTTACGTCTCGTCCTCAGCATCCTATGCACCTGCCATCCTAGCCACCGCTCGCCGCCTGCCTACCACTGAGGAGTTTGACCAAGTCATTGCTCCTACTCCAGTCAGAGCTGCACCACCTACCGCACCCGCACCAACTCCTCAACGCAGTACTTCGCGCCTGGAGCCTATTAGTGAGGAGGAGGTTGAGTCTCCTGCACCACTGGGTCTTACCCTCGGCAGGCCGAGGGAAGTTTTCACCATCTCCGACTGAGTGCGCCTAGCAGCCGTGCGATGTGCCAGCTTGTATGATATGTTTATATGTACATAGGTTTGGTGAGAAGTAGTTTGTGTGCGCATCATGTAGGAACTCGGAGAAGTGCACTAGCCTAAATAACATGTCAGGAATGTGTACGCACATCCTGAGTGATGTATTGTATAATTACGACTCGCGTGTAAGATATGTACTGAGCAGTCCTTCTCCATGCGCAATCAAGTATTTTTCTTGAAAAATCTTGGAGTCTTTAAAAATTCCGCCTTTGCAAAATTATTCATTTTGCCACTCGGTTTTTCTCATGAGTTTTGCAAAAATACCCCAGAGTGGAAAATGCCTCGTCCCTGGACTCGTTCCATGCCAAGTCCGCCGGAAGAAAATTATGGTACCCAGACAAGCCACAATTTCACACAGGGGCAGTCAAGTCAGCAAGGCAGTGAAGCAGCATTTTCTCAAGTATGCCGCCTTTATGAGCAAAGCCAGCAGCAGCATCAAGAAATGATGAACCATGTTATCAATATGGGAAATCACCGTGAACCATACCAGCAGCATTCCAAATTGTCTGAACTACAAAAGACACGTCCCCCAACATTCTCTCACACTGATAGACCTCTCGAGGCCGATGATTGGCTTCGAGACATTGAAAGGAAATTAATTATTGCACAATGTTCGGACCGTGAGAAGGTACTTTATGCACCTCACTACCTCACTGGAGCAGCTGCATCATGGTGGGAAAATTTTCTACACATGCACCCCAATGAAAATAACATCACCTGGGAAGAATTTAAAGAAGGTTTTCGTGGGGCGCATATTCCCAGAAGCATTATGAAGATCAAGAAAAGGGAGTTTGATGACCTCAAGCAGAGAAGCATGACAGTGACTGAGTACAATAGTCAGTTTACTCAATTATCTCGTTATGCCAACGAAGAGCATATGACTGAAAATAAAAAGATGGAGAAATTTTTGGACGGTCTGGCACCAGCACTTAAATGCCAGCTGGTCGTACACACCTTTCCAGATTTCAAAACACTTGTGGACAAGGCTATTACATTGGAAAATGAGCGCCGCAGCTTGGAGGATTTTCGCAAGCGCAAAAGGGACAAGACTACTCATGCTCGCAACAACCGGAACAAGACTGATTTTCAGAAAAATGGAGCGAACAAATCCACGACCAATGTTCCAAGCCCAACCAAAAAATTTCATGCAAGGGACAAGGATTTTACGTATCGCCCAGGTGTTACTTGCTATGCTTGTGGAGAGGAAGGACACTATGCCAAACAGTGCCCAAAACCAAGGAACTCGGCCCCCAAGCCGAACAACGGTGGAAATAATCCAGCTCCCAAGCGTAACAACTTCAACCCCAATAACAATCACAAGAAGGGTCACTTGAACCATGTGACCAAGGAGGAAGCACAGAATGCCCCGGATATCGTACTCGGTACGTTCCTTGTCAACACAATACCTGCCACGGTTTTGTTTGATTCTGGAGCTTCTCACTCGTTCATTTCAAAGAGTTTTGTTTTGCAACATGATTTTTCGATGCTTCCTTTGGAAAAATCCATGATCATCAAGTCCCCCGGGAATAAGCAAATCACTCAGAGTTACTGCCAAGGTGTGGTTATTGAGTTTGAAGGACTAAAGTTTCAGGCAAAACTCATTGTATTGGAAAATAAAGGACTGGATGTTATCCTAGGAATGGACTGGTTAACCACCAACAAGGGATTTATCGACTGCTTCAATCGGACGGTAATTCTTACTCATCATCACGGCAAGACGATAAAAGTTGCAGCTCAAGAAAGACCAATGTCACGACAACCAAAGTTGAACAAGGTGGACATTTCAGAGTTAAGAAAAGTTCCAGTGGTGTGTGAGTTCCCTGACGTATTTCCCGAAGAACTACCAGGCATGCCACCAGACCGGGAAATAGAGTTCATCATTGAACTAGCACCTGGAACCACCCCCATTTACAAGAAACCTTACAGAATGGCACCCTCCGAGTTGGTAGAATTAAAGAAGCAAATAAAAGAATTACTGGACAAAGGATTTATACGAGCCAGCTCCTCACCTTGGGGTTCACCAGTATTATTTGCAAAGAAAAAAGATGGGACACTGAGGTTATGTATAGACTATCGAGCACTCAACATGGTCACCATCAAAAACAAATATCCGATGCCACGGATAAATGATTTATTTGACCAGCTCGCACAAGCCAAGGTTTTCTCGAAAATTGATTTAAGATCGGGGTATCATCAATTAAAGGTACGGACAGAAGATATCCCCAAGACAGCATTCACCTCCAGATATGGATTGTATGAATTTACAGTAATGCCGTTTGGACTGACAAACGCCCCCGCATATTTTGTCCACCTCATGAACAAAGTGTTTATGAAATTTATGGACAAATTTGTTGTGGTGTTCATTGATGATATTCTGGTATACTCAAAGACACCGGAAGAACATGCTGAACATCTTAGAATTGTACTGGGAGAATTGAGGAAACATCAATTATACGCCAAGTTCAGCAAATGTGAATTTTGGTTAAGACAGGTTGGTTTTCTAGGCCATGTATTGACCCAAGAAGGTGTTGCCGTAGACCCAGAAAAAGTCAAGGCCGTACTTGGCTGGAAACCACCAGCCAACGTAACAGATGTACGAAGTTTCCTAGGAATGGCTGGATATTACCGAAGGTTTATTGAGGGATTCTCCACCATAGCAAAACCAATGACACAGTTACTCAAGAAGGATAAGAAATTTGTATGGACTGAAGCGTGCGAGAAAAGTTTCCAAGAACTCAAAAGGAAATTAACAACAGCACCGGTATTGGTTGTGCCAGACATACACAAAAGTTTTGAAGTGTATTGTGACGCATCCCGGAAGGGCCTCGGGTGCGTATTGATGCAAGACGGCAAAGTTGTCGCATATGCTTCCAGGCAACTACGAAAGCATGAAGAAAATTATCCTACTCATGACTTGGAGTTGGCAGCAGTCATCCATGCACTCAAAGAGTGGAGGCACTTTTTGCTTGGGAATCGTTGTGAAATATATACGGATCATAAAAGCCTCAAATATATTTTCACACAACCAGAACTCAATTTACGGCAACGACGCTGGTTGGAATTAGTCAAAGATTATGATGTTGGCATTCACTACCATCCAGGAAAAGCGAATGTAGTGGCAGACGCTCTTAGTCGAAACCCCAGCTCGGGCAACGACAGTCTACAGAACTTGAGGCCTGAATTTCAGCAGGAGTTCGCCAAACTCAACTTGGTGATGGTCACTGAGGGCAACGTGTCAAATCTGGAAATACAGCCCACCCTAATGGAACAGATTAAGAAAGCTCAGCATGGACATCCCAGCATTGAAGGCATAAAGAAAAAAGTGAGTCTGGGCAAAGCTTCAGAATTCGTCGTAGACGATGAGGGAATATTATGGTACGAGGACAGACTTTGCGTACCAAACATAGAGGGCCTCAAACAGCAAATTCTAACCGAAGGCCACACCGCTCCATATTCAATCCACCCTGGAGGGACCAAAATGTACAAGGACATCCAGGAAAATTTTTGGTGGCACGGTATGAAGAGGGATATAGCCACATTCATTGCATGTTGTGATTCATGTCAACGCATTAAAG
The DNA here is from genome assembly GCF_018294505.1 of Triticum aestivum. NCBI lineage: Eukaryota > Viridiplantae > Streptophyta > Magnoliopsida > Poales > Poaceae > Triticum > Triticum aestivum. Next base: position 32,915,580 of record NC_057799.1, read on the forward strand.
CCGAGCACCAAAAACCAGCAGGGCTATTACAGCCAAACAGGATACCTGAGTGGAAATGGGACGAAATTGGAATGGATTTTATTGTCGGACTACCTCGGTCACAACACGGAAATGATGCCATATGGGTCATCACCGATAGATTAACTAAAGTGGCACATTTCATCCCGGTAAAGACAACCCACACCACTCAGAAGCTTGCCAAGCTTTACCTCTCCCGTATAGTTTGCCTGCATGGAGTTCCAAAGACTATAATATCCGACAGAGGCACTCAATTCGTCTCTAGATTTTGGGATCATTTACAACAAGCTCTGGGGACTCGACTAGCATTCAGTACAGCATACCACCCCCAGACTGATGGACAAACTGAACGCGTGAACCAAATTCTAGAGGACATGCTGAGAGCATGTGTTCTCACCTATGGAACCAGTTGGGAAGAAAGCTTGCCATATGCCGAGTTCGCATACAACAACAATTACCAAGCCAGTCTACAAATGGCACCTTTTGAAGCCTTGTACGGGCGGAGATGTCGTACTCCATTAAATTGGTCAGAAACAGGAGACAGTCGTATCTTCGGCCCAGACATGCTCAAGGAAGCCGAGGAGAAAGTTAGACTAATCAGGGACCGACTCAAGACAGCTCAAAGCCGACAAAAGAGTTATTACGATCGAAAGCATCGTGAAGTCAGCTTTGAACCCGGTGAATATGTGTATCTACGAGTATCTCCTATGAGGGGCCTGCAACGGTTCAAAGTTAAAGGAAAGCTAGCCCCAAGATTTATTGGACCCTTCTGTGTAGTTGCACGAAGAGGCACAGTAGCCTACCAGCTAGACCTACCCAAAGAGCTGTCAGACGTCCACGACGTGTTCCACGTCTCACAGTTAAGGAAATGTGTAAGCAACCCCGAGAAGCAGGTGTCTCATGAGAACATTGACGTGCAACCAGACCTCACCTACATGGAACGTCCAATAAAAATACTGGAGGAGTCTGAAAGGAGGACCCGTCAGAAAACAATTAAGTTTTTCAAGGTTCAGTGGAGCAATCACACCGCGGATGAAGCAACATGGGAAAGAGAGGATTTTCTTCGGACAGAGTACCCACACCTATTTAAGGATCAGCTGAAATCTCGGGGACGAGATTTTTCCTAAGGGGGTAGGTGTTGTAACACCCCAAGAAAATTTATTTGGTTTTATTAATTTCCTTTTTAGGGGAAGGAGGTTATTTAATTTTTTTTAAAACCTCTCCTTCTCAAAAACCTTTAAGGCAAGTATTTTATGTGTTCTTCCCAACATTTACTTTGGTCTTGAGGGCTTTTCATTTAGTGTTGACTCAACACAAATATTTTCTTTGGGAAAGTCTTTGAAATCCTTTCTTTTAAAAATAACCATATGACTTATGAATTGATTCTTCCTCATTCAAATTTTTTTTCTTGCCATGACCTAGGTTGAAAATTTTCTTCCAAAACCCCTCCCTCCACTTTGAGTCAAGTCAAATATCCAATCCCAGCAAGTTCAACCCATTTTGATTTTGACTCTATTTATTTTATCCTCAAAACTATTTCTGTCATTTATTTTGAACCTTAGTGATTTACAAAGGAACCACCAGATCCCTTTTGAGTTTTGGTTCCAAACAAACTCCTCTGACTAGTCCTTAGTACCCCCAACCTAGATCCCTCAAGATCCACTTGTCCACAATTCAAATTTTCAAATTTTGCTTGCTGCAAGTTTGGACCAGATTTGCCATTTTGGGTGAAATTCATTATTTTTCTTCTCCAAAAATTCTGAGATAAATCAGGCAGCCCCCAGATGCATTGAGAGACCACCTCACCAAAGATCAGCTCCAGAAAAATTTTCCACATGCCAGAATCATTTCATCGAACAGTTGGCATGCACTGTTTCTGTTCAAATTCAGAAAATTCAGAGTTTCAGTGTTGGGTTCAGTCGACAGCGTCGTTTTCTTCAGAGCCTCGGCGTCAATCTCACCAGTGCTCGCTCTGGCCTCTTGCTCACTGCTCCTTCTTCTTATCCATCGCGCCGCACGGTCGTCTGGACGGTTGCGAGCGTCGGCGGTGAGCTGGCAGAGGTACACCGCCCCCGTGAGCGGCGACAGCAACGCTCGCTGCGGCCGCCAGAGAAGCTCAGCGAGGTACGGCGCCGTCCAGCACCGCCCACACCACCAGGAGCCTCCGCGTGGCCGTCCTCTTCTCTGGACGCGCTGCAGCACCGTCGCCGTGGCCTGAGATGCGCAGAGCGCGCTCTCTGCCGCCGACGAGCCCGTGAGGCCGTTCCGTCGAAGGCCTGGAGTATCGCCCAAGTTGTACCAAGATTAGCCTCTGGATGGGACCAGTAGACCAATCCGTAGCTGCCCAGTCGCCTAAAACCCCCGTTCGACCGCTGCCTCGCCGTAATCATCGCCGGAGTTATCCCGTTCTCGGCAACCGCCTCGGACCGGCTATAAAAGGGAGCCTCGAGCTCGCCTTCGACCCAGCACCACTCCTACACCTCACCAGAGCCACGCCTAGCTACTAGGGAGACCTCGGGGAGGCCTTCTTCCCCGACTCCGGCCGCCCCGATCCGCTTTGGGCTCCGGCACGATTCCCTCTGGTGAGACCACCCCCGCCTCCCAAACCTTGCCAGCAGCCTCATCATGCACCCACTCTTCTAACCCGAGCCCCAATTTGATGGTTGCAGCCCTCCTCGGCGAGATCCATCACCACCCGAACCACCGTCCGCCGGAGTAGAGGCCGCCGTCGACGTGGTGCTCGCCGACGACCAACTCCACCACCCACAGGTGCGGAAGAGCACCGTGAGTCCGTAGGTACCAACCACTTCCCCTACCTCGCCGGGGATCGACGCCGGCGGCCACCGCGGTCCTCGGGCGCCGGTGTGCTCTGTTTGAAATTCAAACCTGACGGGTGGGACCCCCTCGTCAGCTTTTTCTCTTTTTCGAAACGTTTTCTGAAAACGCCTTCGGGCAAAATACGTTTTCTAACTGAGGCGTTTTCTGTCCTTTTTATGAACTAGCCCCTGGAAAGTTTCTGTTTCATTACAGATGGGTCCCTGGACTAAAACCTTAATAACTTTTAAACAAAAGATGATTTTGAGTTGATTCTTTTTCTGTCAGCTTTATTTTTCTGTCTAGTTTTTTATCATATTTATTTGAAAAATATTTGGAACAACTTTTATGCACACTCGGTATTTACGTTAGTACGCGTTCTCTTTATACCGTAGATACCGGAGGAGGTGACGGAGCCGCAAACTTCACCGAGCTAGACACCGACTGCTCCGAACCAGGCAAGCATGTTTGAACCTTTGATATGATGAGTGTTTTGCATGTTTGCTTGAATAGTTAGTTCATGGCATGTTTATATGAGCATCAGTGAGTGTTATATTGCATGCAAGGCAACTACCAGTATGCTTCGAAACTTGATGTGATCATTTGATGGGAGATAACATGATCATGTGGTGACATGAAAGGTGGTAAGATGGTATTGTTGAAGCATGCCAGTCTTATGTCAACCGTTAAACTCCAGTGTTAACGTGGATCAAGCCACGTTACCGTCCGTCCCCTTTTCGTGCTGCCACATGTTTTCTGCAAAGAATACGGTTTAGTAAGTTGCAAACCTCTTTCCTCGTACACACCAAATAGAGGGGCCGTGATGAGGGTTCCATGGCCCTGGATTAAAGCCCGTCATCCGGTCAGGGGGCATGGGTGTTTCCGGTTGGGACCGAGAGGGGGGCACCCCTTAGAGCGCGCGATATAAATTTGATCCCATGCTACTCGAGGTTGTGGCCTCCCCGTCTTAAAGTTTTTCTTGAACGTTGCCTAGGGTGATCCCTGGCAGCGGAATGTGGAATGGGTGTGTACTGGTTAGATGTGTTTCTCCTAAAATACCGTAAACGGAACTAGTCCTTTGTGACTACTGAAATCCGTTGGCTGTGGTTAAAGAGTACAAACTCTGCAGAGTCAAAACCCATCCGAGTAACCGTGTCCATGGTCAAGGATCTTGGTCAACATATCCATATCAGTATCAGTATCAGTCTCAACGTCCGTCTCAGCGTCAGTCTCTGTGTCAGTCTCAGTGAAAATCCCCGGTGAATAAACATGAATGGTAAACCCGGCTGAATGTTATTCCTGTGGATGGACTAACCAGTTTATTATTACATACATGAGTATTCCCTTGAGATGATTTAAATTCATGAGCTACTTGAATTCGAATAATGAAATATAAGCCCTTTATGTGATGTCGCTCAGACGTCCGACTGTGGCACTCTTGTTATGTTATTTACTTTGATATAAGCCCTTTATGTGATGTCGCTCAGACGTCCGACTGTGGCACTCTTGTTATTTACTTTTGATATAAGCCCTTTATGTGATGTCGCTCAGACGTCCGACTGTGGCACTCTTGTTATTTACTTTTGATATAAGCCCTTTATGTGATGTCGCTCAGACGTCCGACTGTGGCACTCTTGTTATTTACTTTGATATAAGCCCTTTATGTGATGTCGCTCAGACGTCCGACTGTGGCATTCTTGCTATTTACTTTTGATATAAGCCCTTTTCGAGATGTCGCTTAGACGTCCGACTGTGGCACGCACTGTCGTTTATATTTCAATATGAGCCCTTTATGTGGTGTCGCTCTGACGCCCGACTGCGGCATTGTTAATTTATTTTACCTTTCGAGGCGTCGCTTCAGACACCCGATCGGTCTTCAGCTATTTTATTGGGATTTCGGGAGGACTACCGCCTGACTTCCTTTTTATTTATCGTGCAGTGCAATTTATTATCTGAGTGCGCATTACTAATCTGCTCATGTGCATCATGTTTGCATTTGTTATATCTTATGTCCAAACTGTCTTGCGAGTACATTCAAAGTACTCACCTGGCTTGTTGATTTGGCCAGATGTTGACGAAGGCGATCTTATGGATGAAGAGTTCGATAGCGAGTCCGACGCCTTGAGGAGTCCCAGTCAGTTCCGTGCGATCCTGGAATTGGTCACTTGTGTTATATACGCTTCCGCTACACCAATAAAATCATCGAGCCTCACTCCGGCGCTCGATGAGCTGTAAAATTTAGGAGTCTTGTCACCCATTTCGCTGTGACATATCCACCACCACTTTTATTACGAGTCAGTAGTTATGCCACCATACTCCTTGTGTCATATCCGCCCTTATGTATTATATCGGCGTGCTTGTAATAAATTGTTGAGCAACCTCAGCTCAACCTTGTATAATATTTAGTACTTCTGGATTTCTGTATCAAAGATTTGTCCACCAGTAAGAAGGATTCTTCTATACTGGTTTGATATAAGGGTCGGTTTCTCAATAAATGTTTTATTGGAAAACCGGTCCTCACAATCGACTTGAGGTGTCCATAGAATTGAAGAGAGGGATGATGTGTGTGTGTGTGCACGGTCGATAAAGAGTGCCTTCGAATTTGTGTGTGCCGGCGTCAAAGATATAGAGTGGCTGGCCTACTAGAACGAGAGAGGGGACAGGTGCGGTTTGTCTCTGTGGCATGGATACCTACCTACAGCGCTCGACTATCGGTGTGTGGTGGGGGGGGGAGGGAGGCCTAATTAACTATAGAGGTACGATGGCTGGTATATGTGTGGAGGAGGAGAGAGGCCTACCTCATGTATTAAGGGAGATCGATCTACCTCATGTATTAAGGGAGATCGATCGGCATCCATGCATATGTGTAGGAGAGGAATAAGGTTGGGAGAGAGACAGAGCTAGAGTGTTGGAGGGGTTGGTAGTGGAGTTGCTTCTAACAAATGGTGGGATAGGCTTGCTAGACAACCGGAGGGCACGCCTGCAATATCAATAAGAGAAGGGATGTGGCTGCCTGTCTATGCACGTGCGTGTGAGAGACGGGTCAGGAGGCATGCACGAATGATGAGGGGGGAAAGATATGACTGTGGTAAGCAGACATAACTACATAGGAAGATCAATCGTCCTTTGTCAGTGAAAGGAGAGACATAACTTGTGAGGTACATCGATCGATGGGGGGGGGAATAGTTAAAGTCGACCTAGGTATATGTTGGGAGATGATTGGTATACATGCATGTGTGTGTTAGAAGCAAATGAGGCACGAGCAGAAGGATAGAGAGAGAGGGATGCATCTAGGAGGTGATGCGAGAGTCATACTATATCGAGGGGCAAGGACTGTGCGAGTACGAGATCGATGAAAAGAGTGGTGGGAGTGAGGCATGGACGGTGATAAGAGAAGAGAGGAAGCTTGTGTTTGTGCTAGGCACACCTCGCTAGAGAGGCATATCGATCGATGTGTGCCGTAAAGAAGGAGCTGGGGGGGCCTACACACACCGTGGGTGAACGACCTAAAGTGAAAAGACGAATTTGCGTGATGGAGCTAGAGAATGCTGAGGGAGGGTAAGAGGGATGCGGGCGTCTGCATGCATGAGAGAAAGTTAGCGCTAGCTAGCTACAAAGATAAGAGGATTGTGTGGGTGTAAAAGACGAATAGAGATCATACTTCATTATAAAAAGCGAATTCGGATATTTGAAGAATTTATCATAGTGTTTTAAACCGACGCATGTGTGAATATATACAACGGTGATACACATGGTGTGGTTATGAACATGTTATACTACATATAATATATTTTATCTCTACTCTTATAAAAAACGGAGTTGTAGATGATGGTGCCATCCTGCAATATAGGCCGTCCGATTTATATCTGACGGATAGGAAGGAAACTATGGCAGTCTTGAAAAAATATACCCACACCCCTCTCCATATTTGCAAATTAGGCCTCCCCTTGATCATGTTGATGTTCTGTGGAACGCATGGGCATCTTGCTAGTACTACGTATAGCATATTGAACATTGATCATAATTTGGGCTAATGTGTGGCTTTTGTAGCTCAGTCCTAAATACTTGTCATAATGTAGGGGCCAGGGCACTATACTATGTGTGATAAACACGGTGTACATGTATGAAACATGGTTTAGATTATGAATATATAGTTAGTACATCAAATGTACTATTATTTGGAATAAACATCAAGTGTATTCAAAAAATAGAATTCGAGTTCATGTAGTACACATAGTTCATATCTATCTCTATAGTAATCATGTGGTGTGTTATTAAGGTAATACACGAATGATGGTTGAAGTTGGCAACAATCATGATTATAGATTCTTATTGAAATAGAGAAACGAATTCAAATTCAGTTCGAATTGCAGCGGTAGTATAGACATTTGGAATGCACTAAAATGTTGGTATGAGTAGGTTACATGCATTATACAGCAAGCGAAAAAATTTAATTGGAGATAACATGGATTCATACTCCCTCCTGCCATCTATATAGGGTGTAATGCGTTTTTTAAGACCGCCTTTGACTATTGACAAGATTAATAGTACATGACATGCACAATGTGAAAATTATATCATTGAAAGAACCTTTCACAGACGAATTTAACGGTGTGCTTTGTGTAAGTTGCATGTCATATATTATTGCTCTAATATTTGGTCAAAGTTAGCATCGAAAAATGCATTAGGTCCTATATAGATGGAAGGAGGGAGTAGCTTTGAATAGCATTTTTATAGTAAAACGGGGCAAGACTCTCTCTTTTTGTGCTGTGAATAGTTTTAGTTTTTTAGTTTTCTTTTTGGTTGAGGGAAGTGCGAATTGATTTGGTACGTACAAGTACAATATTACACGTTAGGCTTGTCCCTAAAATTCAACCCGCACCTTGTTATATCCCGAAAATTCAGATATCGTGCTCCCAAAAATGGCGCCTTCACAATCCACGCCTTGCTATCCCGAAATTACAACGCGCGCGAAAACTCCCTCCAGCTGCCAAATCTCGACACGCGAAATCCCCCTTCTAACCCTGAGCCGAAAGGGCCGCTAGTTCAAATCGGTGGGGGTACTTTTGTAAGACACCCTACATTTTGGACAAGCGCGTCCCTAAGTCATGGTTCACCCCCTCCCATTGCCTCCTTTTTGCCATTCGAAATCCCAGGCCGCCATAGCCTCTCCGCTCCAGCCGCGAAACCCCACCCTCCTTCGTCCGCCACCTCACCGCTGCCCAGCCGGAGCCTCTTCCCCGACGACATCATCCACCGCCCCGGATGTCCCTCGTACACCTCCCCGGATGAGGATCCGTCGTCCATCTCTTCGTCCCGCCGGTTCAGCCGCCCCGTCCTCCACCTCCAAAGAGCTGCTCCGACGATCGCCTCGTCTATCGTGGCTGCTCCATCCCCACAACGCCGCCTTAACCTGCTCCACCGGAACCGCCGGATCCTCACCGACTCCTCAGACGAAGCCGAGGCCTACTCGGCGCAACCAAAGAGGTTGTACACTCATCGCATCGCACATTCTCCTTAGCTCGACCTCCTGTCGCCGATGGTGCTCCATCCCGCACACCCATGGAGCGGCTACCTTGAAGCCGACGCCGCGGGCGACATCCCCACCCCAGTGCGAGGCCCCTTCGGCGGCGGCATCCATACCAGCCGGATCTGCTGCTCCATCCCCAGTGCGAGGCCCCTTTGGCGGCGGCGTCCATACCAGTCGGATTTGCTGCTGCTGCTGCTGCTCCGGCTCTCGCTCGATTGCTCGCTCGCCCAGCTGCTGCTGCTCCGGCTCTTGCTCGCTCACGCTGCTGCTGCTGCTCTCCCCCTCGCTCGTGCTGCTACTCTGCTCTGATTTAGCTACACTTCAGTTGACTGAATCGACTTTTGGGTCAGTCGATTTTCAGGGGGTGGGGGGGGGGCTCGCCGGAGTTAAGGAAGAACCACCCACAGCGGGGATGGGGGCTCGCCGAAGAGGTACCCCACTATCTATCTTAGGGTTCAGGGTGGGGGCGGGGGGCCTATAGGGCGGGCCGGGGCGGCGGCGGACCAGCGGTGGGGAGTTGTTTCGGGGCGGCGAGGCGACGCTGAGGCCGGCGGTTTGGCCGGTGGTGGCTGGCGGCTCAGGGGGGTGCAGGCTGAAGATGAACTACAGGCCCTCCCTAAACTACATGTCAAGTGCCTCTCTGCTACCATTGCATTCAGTTTCGACAGTAACATTCAGATTCCACAGTAAATTTCAGTTTCGATAGTTAAGGTTAGAGTCAATAGTTTTTACCTCATCTGTTGTAGTCAGGTGGTTTTTGGTGATGTAAATTTTACATCTATTTTACATCATCTATTGGAGATGCTATTAGAATCCCACTTGAGATTGACGATGTCTATCTTGTGCTGCTTCAGCCTTGACGTCTTACGGCTCACCAGGGCTGCTCCAACGACAGAACGATCCATCACAACAGAGCAGTGCCCTGGACGCCGTCTACAGATTTCTCAGATCTTCCTCCACACCTCCGACAGCCACCTCTACCTCAACTGCTTCAGCGACCAACCCAATGATGCTTAGGCCGACATGGCTACGACAAAGAGGTTGTACACTTGTTCCATTGTATTACTATACATTCATGTCGATCCATTAGGGCTATTTTGGTTCAACGGAAAAACATAGCAACATGGAATTTTCCAATGGCACTCTACTATTCAATTATTCATGCATTTTTTGAAAGGAATGAAGCAAAACATCCACCTGGACCTACTTTTCAAAATCCTATGCATGAAAACAAGACCAAGTGCATTAGTGGCAGAATAACATTCTAACTATACACGCTTTCATATGGTTTCACTTTATTTTGGCCATGTTTCTTTGCATTCCTCTACTCTTCCAATTCCTGTAAACCAAACACTCAAGTTGACAGAAACCCTGTGTTTACAAATGCTCTGTTTACCATGTGCATTCCTATCCTATTCCGGTGTTTTTCCTATCCCTGCGTTTTTAGAATCATGCAAGCCAAATGAGCCCGTAGAGAATTACTTCAGTTACAGGTAGGTGTCGAAGGGAACTTTGTGTGGTTTGTCCTGCTCCTGCCGCGACGTCGTCCACCTCAAGTGAGCTGCTCCATCGACAGAAACATCCACCAACCCAGACATCACGACTCCTGACCGTCTTTCGCCACCTCAGATCTCCTTCCCTGCCGCCGGCACCCACCGCAACGGCATCACCATCATCGACTCAGCAGATGAACCTGAGGAGTACACGGGTCCACAAGAGAGGTCGCACTCTTTTTTTCTGCTTATGTTATGCATTGCTTAAAATTACCTGCTACTTTATCATCATGTTCACCTCTTGGACTCCAAGTAAGGTCCAAATTAATGTTCAAACTTGAGTTCTAAATTAGTTGTGGGGCACATATCGAGGAAGCAATAAATAGTATCTCTTCCTAATATCTGGTTCACCTAGGGTATGCCTATGTTGTTCATCTTGGGTGGGAAACAAATAGTAAAGCAATCATCATCTGTCTTTTTATTAAATTAAAGCAATCATCAGCCTGCTATCATTATTTTTGGATCCATCCACTGGTTGTTACCATCACTCTAAATTTCTGCATGCTCTCCTTACATAATCTCACCATATTTTTTTCGTATGCATGTCAGATATTGTACACAGTCATGCTGAACATGTAGAGAAAAAGAGAAGGGTTTTGTGCGGCAATACAATGTCATGCAGACATTGCTCCATGGTGGGTTCAATGGCAAACCCTCCCCACCCCTATCCAGAGGAAGATATCTGTTCTTAGGCGGATTCAGACGCCGCTGACCACTCCTATTTACCCCCAAGGTATTTGATCTACCTTGGCATGATGATGTTAGTCATATCATGCATATGTTGCCTTGCAGTGCCTACTTTTGACATCATATATGTCATCTGCTTAGTTTAGACATGTTCTGTAATGCCACCTGTTTAGTTTCTATATCATATATGGGAATTGTGCAGTCTCATGTCTTTTAGCCAACCATAATATACGTGAAATGTGCAATGCCATCCTGTTTAACCAGGCATCATATATTTGAATGATATCTTGCCCATCCTGTTCTTTATTACATTTCCATTTGTTGACAATGTTTGTACATTAAACTACTCTTCCTGTGAATTAGCCATTTGGGTGGGAGTTTGAAAAATCTGGAGTGAAAACAAGGCCTTCAGAGCAGACAATGCTACCTGTCGAAGCAGATCTCTTGTTAGGTCCCGATAGCTCCTAAGAGATGGATTCAGAGACAGATGACCAGTCCTATTCCCCCACCGAGGTGTATGCTCTAACTTGGCACGGTTATACTGCTCATATCATGCATATGGTGTCTTGCATTGCATAGATTAGACATCATATACACAATATTCAACACCATGTTCTTAGTTCAGACATCATATCTAATGCCCTCTGTTTAGCATATAAATCACATATGTGAATTAAATGATGCGATCCTGCTTACTTAGATAACATGTAGGTTAATTATGTCATGCGATCCTGTTTAGTTATTCATCATATCTTTGAATTATGTTATGCTATGCTATCCAGTTCAGATGGACATCATATATGTGAAATTATGTCATGCTATCCATTTTAGTTAAACAATATACATGTCAACAATTTCATGCCCTCTTTTTTCCACACTATCTATTGCATCTGTCTCTCATACAATGTCTGTACATTCAACTATGTTCCCTGTTTATCAGCCATTTGAATTGGAGCGGGTGATGCCAGCATCTAGCGGACTAAAAACACGGTCTTTAAATAAAACAGTGCTACCTCTTGGTGGAGATAGCACCCCGGTTGTACATGCATGAGAACCAGCCCTACCACACATAACCCAAACTCTCGCAGATTGTACCCCTACTGCGATGGACAGAGAACGAGCTTCACCCAATCTAACCCCAACCCCAGCAGATAGTAACTCAGTTCCTGTTGACACAGCACCATCTGCACCACAGAGCTCTCAAACAAGAGCAGTTAGTAAGGCAGCTGCAGTGCCCAAAGGGCCAGTACTACCACGGCGAACCCCAACTCCACCAGTTAGTACGCCTATTCCTGTGGAGGAAGCACAACCAGTTAGTTGTAGTTTAGCATCTATCGCATTTGATATTGTTAAATTGTATGTGCGTATCTTCCCATCTTGGAAATATTATACTGAAGATGAAGGAAAATGCCAGTTGCAGGTGTTTGTCCAGAAGTTATGTTTAAGTAATGTTACTCATGGCAATTACTTTGCTTTGTCCCATACATCCTACCTCCATGATGGTTATAATACAACAAATTTTCCCATTTTTCCCTATAGAGAAGGACCGATTTGGAAACTCAGGATGAGGTAACCTGTGCTAATACCTCTGCTATCTTCAAGAATGCTTGGTGGCAGTATCGGAATTACCTGAAGAAAACGTACTTCACCGGCAAAGAAACTCATCAAATTCCCTTACGTTCTCCTGAGACACATTTACTGGACGATGACTGGGAACGCCTTGTTCTGTACTTGTCCTGAACCAAGAATGTGGTAAGTTCTATGAGCTCATTTTCTATTTTTAAGTACTATATTCTTGCGTCTTATTGTACTCTGTTCATGTAGAACAAGTGCCTAAACCTGAAGAACAACTGTGCTAATTTAAGATTCCATTGCTATCATAGTTCAAAAAAGCGCTAGGCATTAATTGTGCGTTTCGCCACCGCCTTGCGCTTTACTGACCAAAGCGCATGCTTATGCACAGTTATGCAAGATTAAGCGTAGTTATGCGCAATGCGTTTCACCAACGCCTAGAGCCTAGGCGCACTTAAGCGCTCGCTTAGGCACGCCTTTTTTTAACTATGATGCTTTTGTGCATACTGCTTTGCTCTTGTCACTGTATTTACTCATACAAACTTATTTTTATATTGAAGGATCCAATCAAAACTGCAATGGCACAACACGTATGTTCACGCATGTTTCTTTAACAGGCTTGCTCTTATCAATAGCTCTGTTGATTTCAATTTCAATTGTGTATACAGTTGACTTCTCATATCATGCACATTACTAGCATCACAACAGAGCCAATAGTGTTGTTGTACATGTAGACCCGTGGTACCCATCAGAAATCTTGTTATGCCGTGTAGTTTCCCACGCTTTGTATTCTTTCATTGCTGCTTTGTCTTGAACTGATATGATTGGAACCGTGTCTCTATTTTGATTTGGAAAGACAATGCAGTGACCATAGGACATAGACATATGTTTGTTTGAAGCTTTTATTATGTACTAGTACTTGGCAATAGAAGACTTGGTAGTTTAATCCTGTCCACCTTACTAATGAACTGGTTCACCGAAATGAGTTTCATATACTAGTACATGCTAAACTGTTATGTCTGCTTGTTTCTTCTTTTAGAATGCTGTCAGAATATTGGGGAAGAGTGCCTTATTAAGCAATGGCAAAGGAAGTAATGCAGATAAGGTTTAGGATAGTGACATCCTTATTGGTCTCCAACAAAGCTGATAAAACAGCTAAGGAAGACTATCTCGAAGACAGTGAGACAACCCCAAAGTCCTGTCCTGGTTTAGTGTTGGAGTTACTAGCCACTACCGCTTGCACAAGCTATTCAAACTCACTGTCTGAATCAGTTCGGTTTCTTGAGTCTCAACTACAAGCTGAAAGACATCGATCAGCTGTGCTGCGACAAGAAGCGGAAGGACTGCGGAAGTCCCTGGAGCATTCAGATGCATACTTTCTGGTGCAACAGCAAGCGTTGGAGGATTTTAGCGTCAAACAGGACAAAGCTAATAAGCTTGCTAAGCTTATTGCCAGCATGGTGGATACCACATTTCTTGAGCTCTTCTGAAGTTGTTTTAGTTATGCTCTTGTTTTGCTGCTGTGTTTATTTGCACTGGTGGCCAATTTTGACGGCCAGTGTATGTAATATGCTGCTTTGTTCCCTATATTTGCACTGGTGGTGAACTTTGATGCCCAGTGGATGTAATATGTGTAATAGTGCGTTAATTGCTTGCTTATTTATTTCCTTATTGTCTTGTTTAGTTGTTTGCTTGTAGTCACTTCAGTTCTTTTTCTGTGTTTTTCTAGTGGCCACAATAACCTATTTTTGGAAACTAGGCAAAAATAATCATGGCAACACACGGACTGTTGTAACCATGGGCCTCCTGCGGGCCATATGATCCATGGGCCTTCTACGGGCCGTAGGATCCATTGGCCTTCTATACAGGTCGTAGGATCCATGGGCCATCTACGGGCCATAGGATCCATGGGCCTTTTACGGGCCGTAGGATCCAAGGGCCTTCTACGGGGCGTATCATCATTTCGCCAATCATGGGCCGTACTATTCATGGACAATAACGGGCCGTTTATTGGCCGTATTTGATAAGTCTATGAAAACAGCCCAACGGGTTTTTTTGACATGAAAACGGCCCAACGTATTAACGGGCCACAAACGGGCCGACTGTAACCACGGGCTGAATTTGGCCCACAAGCAAAAAATCACGGTAACGGGTCTTAAGTAACCGAATGCTGGAAATGAGCCCAAGAATAAATGGGCCCTGAGAAGGCCGAAAGATATCATGGGCTGGAAATGGCCCAACGGAATAATGGGCCGTTAATGGGTATAAAGTGATACACTGTTCATTACGGGCCAGTTTTACCACGGGCCGTTAAGGGGCCGAGGGTTACTAAGGGCCTCATATGGGCCGAAAGACGTCATGGGCCATACATGGGCCGGAAGTTAAAATGGGCTGGAATTATATTGGAGGACCCAGATGACACTACTGGGCCTAATTCGGGGAGGCCGTAAACGGGCCCTGGGATAGCGGGCTGTAAATGGGCTATATGCGAACAGGCCGTTAACAGGCTTGCCGTGGGCCGGCCCGCCACCTTTTGACCAAGTCAAATGGGCCAGCCTTTTCACAGGAATGGGCCTCTGTTGGGCCGTGCCACGTGTCGACGTATCATAGGCGCTTTGGGTCCAATGAGTGGATGACATCTGTACCAACGGTGAGCCGACACGTGTTTCCTCCAGCCAATGATGATTTTACACGTGGAAAATCCCCATTCGTCGGGGCTGTTAACGGGTTATCGGATCCAAAACCGGACCCCATAGCTTAACGGCGTTCCGTTACGGTGGATGCCACGTGTCGGTCACCCTTGACGAAAGCACTTCTATGACGCGCGATTTATCGTCATGGATGTGGACACTTCCGTGATGATAATTTTGGTAATGTCATGGAACACTTCTACGACAGCACAGGTATGACTATCTTGATTTTGTCATAAATTTGTCATGGATGTACATGCATGAAAAAAACGTGACCTACTGTGACAAACACGTATCATCACGGAAGTGTATTTTTTTGTAGTGTTAGTGGCAAACGTAGACCTAGCTAGCTCGACGCTTCTACGGTTTGGGGTGGCCTCGACAATGGTTCTAGGCTTTGGGGTGGCCTCCACAACGCTTCTAGGGTTTGTGGTGGCCTCGACAACGCTTTTATGGTTTGGGGTGGCCTCGACAACGCTTCTAGGGTTTCTCTCATGAATGTCCGACGTCCGGACAGACAAGGGATTTAACAAAATGACTCCATTCTTTCTATATGTCCCTATTTTTCCTGATCTCATCTACCCTTCTATATGTGACTTTGTCTAGTATCAAAGAATTCAAGAAAACCATGACTTCATCATTAGCCGGAAATGACAGGCGCATAATGGTACGAAGCTCTTCAAAGTTTTTTTGGAATGGAGTTCCCGATAGGATAATTCGCTTTTTGGTACAAAGTTCAGCAAGAACCTTCCGAATATCGCTATTTGGAAGGCCTTTGCTGAAATTCGTACCAAAAGGCGAATTTTTCTATCAGGAACTCCGTTCCAAAACAACTTTCTCGAGCTTCATAGCATCATACGCCTGTTACTTCTGGCAAATGATGAAGTCATGGATTTCTTCAATACTTTGACAAACAACGTGACATATAGAAGAATATATATATACATATATATATATATGAGATCAAAATAAATTGGATCAACTTGTGCACATCCATAATGGGGGCATTCTTGATAAATCTGGACCCTCGACCCCAGGATGACCCTCGACCCTCGACCCCTCGGCGACCATGGACCCTCTACCCTAGTTCACGACCCTCGACCACTCGGCGATCCATGACCCTCTACCCTAGTTCCCGACCCTCGACCCTCTCGTGTCATGTCCGACGTCCCCCCTCATGTCATGTCCAACATCCTGACCGACAAGGGATTTAACAAAATGGCACCATTCTGGATGTGCAGAAAATGGTCCCTGTTTTCCTGATCTCATCTACCCTTCTATACGTCATGTTTGTCTAGTGTCAAAGGATTCAAGAAAACCATGGCTTCATCATTAGGTGAAAGTAACATGCGCATGATGGTACGAAGCTCTTCAAAGTTATTTTGGAACGGAGTCCCGGAAAGGATAATTCGCTTTTTGGTACAAAGTTCAGGAAGAGCCTGCCGAATATCGCTATTTGGAAGGCCTTTGCTGAAATTCATACCAAAAGGCGAATTATCCTATGCGGGACTCCGTTCCAAAATAACTTTGGAGAACTTCGTACCATCATGCCCCGGTTACTTCCGGCTAATGATGAAGCCATGGATTTCTTCAATACTTTGACACAAGGCAACCTCTTGACCCCTCGGCGATCCTCGACCCTCGACCCTCGAACCCTCGGCGACCCTCGACCCATCCGCGTTCCTCGACCCTCGCCCCCTCGACGACCCTCGACCCTCGAATCCTCGGCGACCCTCGACCCCTCGGGGTTCCTCGACCCTCGACCCCTCGACGACCCTCGACCCTTGGACCCTCGGCGACCCTCGACCCCTCGTTGACCCTCGACCCTCTACCCTAGTTCCCGACCCTCGACCGCTCGGGGATCCTCGACACCCTCGTCCCCGATAAAAATTAAGAAGAGGAAGATGAAGAAAAGAAAAGAGGAGAAGAAGAAGAAAAACGAGAAGAATAAGGAATAGAGGAGAAGAAGAAAAAATAGATTCCTCTATTCCTCTTCTCCTCTTTTTTTCTTCTTCTTCCTCTTCTTATTTTTTTTCTCCTCTTCTTCCTCTCCTCTTCTTATCTTCTTCTTCTTCGTCTTTCTCTTTTTTTTGTCCTCTTCTTCTCCTTTTTCTCCCCTTTTTCCTCTCCTTCTTTTTCCTCCCTTCTTCCTTCTTTCTTCTTCCTCTTTTCCATACATATAAAAAGTCTAAAAAATACATACATACATACATATATATAAAAAGAAAGCATATATAACAAAAAATAAGCAACGTGGCGGCGGCGGCGGGGCAGGGTAGGGGCGCAGTGCTCTCAGGGGAGGGGTCGGGGTAGGCAGCGCGGCGTCGGGGCGGGCAGGGGCGGGCCGGGCGGCGTCGGGCCAGCGTCGGCGTCAGGGCGGGCAGGGGCGGGCCGGGCGGCGTCGGGGCAAGCGGCATCGACAGCGGCAGCGGCGACGGTGCGGTGGAGCAGACGGGCGGCGTCAGGGCGGGCAACATCGACGGCGGCAGCGGCGACGGCGCAGTGGAGCAGGGCTCGGCGGCGACGGCGGCGAGGTGCAGCGCTGGGGCGTCGGGCAGAGAAGAAGTGATTTGCAAAAACTGCTAAGTCTTTGCTATATATACATGAAGCATTGGTCCCGGTTCGTAGCACCAACCGGGACCAATGCCCCCCTTTAGTCTTGGTTGGTGCCACCAACTGGGACCAAAGGTCTCTTTTCAGCAGCCCAAACGACGGGAAACAGAGACCTTTGGTCCCAGTTGGTGGCACCAACCGGGACTAAAGGGGGGAATTGGTACCGGTTGGTGCCACCAACCGGGACCAAAGGAGGGCATTGGTCCCGGTTCGTGGCACCAACCGGGACCAATGGCCTTGCACAGTGCTACCACTTGAGCACTTAATTGGTTTTCCCTTGAAGAGGAAAGGCTGATGCGGCAAAGTAGCGTAAGTATTTCCCTCAGTTTTTGAGAACCAAGGTATCAATCCAGTAGGAGGCTACACGCAAGTCCCTCGCACCTACACAAACAAATAAGAACCTTGCAACCAACGCGATAAAGGGGTGGTCAATCCCTTCACGGCCACTTGGAAAAGTGAGATCTGATAGAGATAGATAAGATAATATTTTTGGAATTTTTATGATAAAGATTAAAAGTAAAGATTGCAAAGTAAACAAAGATAGAAATAGCTTGTTGACGGAAGATTAATATGATGGAAAATAGACCCGGGGGCCATAGGTTTCACTAGTGGCTTCTCTCAAGATAGCATAAATATTACGGTGGGTAAACGAATTACTGTCGAGCAATTGATAGAATTGAGCATAGTTATGAGAATATCTTGGTATGATCATGTATATAGGCATCACATCCGTGACAAGTAGACCGACTCCTGCCTGCATCTACTACTATTACTCCACACATCTACCGCTATCCAGCATGCATCTAGAGTATTAATTTTATAAGAACGCAGTAACGCTTTAAGAAAGATGACATGATGTAGAGGGATAAACTCATGCAATATGATATAAACCCCATCTTTTTATCCTCGATGGCAACAATACAATACGTGTCGTTTCCCCTACTGTCACTGGGATCGAGCACCGCAAGATTGAACCCAAAGCTAAGCACTTTTCCCATTGCAAGAAAGATCAATCTAGTAGGCCAAACCAAACTGATAATTCGAAGAGACTTGCAAAGATAACCAATCATACATAAAAGAATTTCAGAGAAGATTCAAATATTGTTCATAGATAATCTTGATCATAAACCCACAATTCATCGGATCTCGACAAACACACCGCAAAAGAAGATTACATCGAGTAGATCTCCAAGAGAATCGAGGAGAACTTTGTATTGAGATCCAAAGAGAGAGAAGAAGCCATCTAGCTAATAACTATGGACCCGAAGGTCTGAGGTAAACTACTCACACATCATCGAAGAGGCTATGGTGTTGATGTAGAAGCCCTCCGTGATCAATGCCCCCTCCGGCAGGACGCCGAAAAATGCCCCAAGATGGGATCTCACGGGTACAGAAGGTTGCGGCGGTGGAATTAGGTTTTCGTGGTGCCCTTTGATGGTTTGGGGGTACGTAGGTATATATAGGAGGAAGAAGTTGGTCGGTGGAGCCATGAGGGGCCCACGAGGGTAGAGGGCGCGCCCAGGGGGGTAGGCGTGCCCCTGCCTCATGGCCTCCTCGTTGGTTGCTTGACGTCCACTCCAAGTCCTCTGGACCAAGTTTGTTCCAAAAATCACGCTCCCGAAGGTTTCATTCCATTTGGACTCTGTTTGATATTCTTTTTCTGCGAAACACTGAAATAGGCAAAAAACACCAATTTGGGCTGGGCATCCGGTTAATAGGTTAGTCCCAAAAATAACATAAAAGTGTATAAATAAGCCCATTAAACATCCAAAACAGAACATATAATAGCACGGAACAATCAAAAATTATAGATACGTTGGAGACGTATCAAGCATCCCCAAGCTTAATTCCTGCTCGTCCTCGAGTAGGTAAATGATAAAAACAGAATTTTTGATGTGGAATGCTTCTTAGCATAATTTTCAATGTAATTCTTTTTATTGTGGCATGAATATTTAGATCCGAAAGATTCAAGATAAAAGTTTAATGTTGAAATAAAAACAATAATACTTCAAACATGCAAACCAAGCAATTATGTCTTATCAAAATAACATAGACAAAGAAAGCTTATCCCTACGAAATCATATAGTTAGGCCATGTTTCAATATCGTCACACAAACGTTCTCATCATGCATAACCCCGATGACAAGCCGAGCAATTGGTTAATACTTTTTAACGCGGTTCAGCCTTTTCAACCCTTACGCAATACATGAGCGCAAGCCATGGATATAGCACTATGTGTGGAATAAAGTATAATGATGGGGGTTATGAGAGAAGACAAAAAGGTAGAAAGTCTCACATTGACGCAGCTAATCAATAGGCTATGGAGATGCCCATCAATTGATGTCAATGAGAGGAGTAGGAATTGCCATGCAACGGATGCACTAGAGCTATAAATATATGAAAGCTCAACAAAAGTAACTATGTGGGTGTGCATCCAACTTTCTTGCTCACGAAGACCTAGGGCATTTTGAGGAAGCCCATCATTGGAATATACAAGCCAAGTTCTATAATGAAAAATTCCCACTAGTATATGAAAGGGACAACATAGGAGACTCTCTATCATAAAGATCATGGTGCTACTTTGAAGCACAAGTCTGGAAAAAGGATAGTAACATTGTCCCTTCTCTCTTTTTCTCTCATTTTTTTGGGCCTTATTTTTTTCTTTGGCCTCATTATTTATTTATTTATTTAGTCTGGAATCTCATCTCGACTTGTGGGGGAATCATAGTCTCCATCATCCTTTCCTCACATGGGACAATGCTCTAATAATGATGATCATCACACTTTTATTACTTACAACTCAAGAATTACAACTCAATACTTAGAACAAAATATGACTCTATGTGAATGCCTCCGGCGGTGTACCGGGATATGCAATGAATCAAGAGTGACATGTATGAAAAATTATGAATGGTGGCTTTGCCACAAATACGATGTCAACTACATGATCATGCAAAGCAATATGACAATGATGAAGCATGCCATAATAAACGGAAGGGTGGAAAGTTGCATGGCAATATATCTTGGAATGGCTATGGAAATGCCATGATAGGTAGGTATGGTGGCTGTTTTGAGGAAGATACAAGGAGGTTTATGTGTGATAGAGCGTATCATATCACTGGGTTTGGATGCACCGGCGAAGTTTGCACCAACTCTCAAGGTGAGAAAGGGCAATGCGCGGTACCGTAGAGGCTAGAAAATTGTGGAAGGTTGAGAGTGAGTATAATCCATGGACTCACATTAGTCATAAAGAACTCATATACTTATTGCAAAAGTTTATTAGCCCTCGAAGCAAAGTACTACTACACATGCCCCTAGAGGGATATATTGGTAGGAAAAGACCATCGCTCGTCCCCGACCGCCACTCATAAGGAAAGCAATAAAAGAACACCTTATGTGTCAAAATTGTCACACAACTTTTACCATACGTGCATGCTATGGGACTTGCCAACTTTAACACAAGTATTTCTAAATTTCACAATTACTCAATTATCACACTCTAATATTACCACCTTTATATCTCAAAACACTTATCAAGTATCAAACTTCTCATGATATTCAATGAACTCAATATGGAAGATTAATTTCGCAATTAAAGCAAATTACCATGCTGTTTAAGACTCTCAAAATAATTTAAGTGAAGCATGAGAGATCAATAATTTCTATAAAATACAACCACCACCGTGCTCTAAAAGATATAAGTGAAGCACTAGAGCAAAAACTATATAGCTCAAAAGATATAAGTGAAGCACATAGAGTATTCTCACAAATTCCGAATCATGTGTGTCTCTATCAAAAGGTGTGTACAACGAGGATGATTGTGACAAACTAAAAAGAAAAGACTCAAATCATACAAGACGCTCCAAGCAAAACACATATCATGTGGTGAATAAAAATATAGATCCAAGTAAAGTTACCGATAGATGAAGACGAAAGAGGGGATGCCTTCCGGGGCATCCCCAAGCTTAAGCTTTTGGTTGTCCTTAAATTTTACCTTGGGGTGCCATGGGCATCCCCAAGCTTAGGCTCTTGCCAATCCTTGTTCCATAATCCATCAAATATTTACCCAAAACTTGAAAACTTCACAACACAAAACTTAACAGAAAATCTCGTGAGCTCCGTTAGCGAAAGAAAACAAAACACCACTTCAAGGTACTGTAATGAACTCATTCTTTATTTATATTGGTGTTAAACCTACTGTATTCCAACTTTTCTATGTTTCATAAACTCCATTACTAGCCATAGATTCGTTAAAATAAGCAAACAACACGCGAAAAATAGAATCTGTCAAAAACAGAACAGTCTGTAGTAATCTATAACTAACGCAAACTTCTGTAACTCTAAAAATTCTACCAGAATAGGACGACCTAGATAATTTGTTTATTGATATACTGCAATTGGAATCAGTATTATATGACGTTCTGGTGATTTTTAACAATTGTTTTCGTGAACAGGAAGTTTCTGGAATTTTCAGCAAGATCAAATAACTATCATCAAGAAGATCCTATAGGTTTAACTTGGCACAAACATTAATTAAAACACAAAACCACATATAAAAAGAAGCAAGATGGATTATTTATTCCTAAACAGAACCAAAGAGCAAAAAAATGGGTTTCCTCCCGACAAGCGCTATCGTTTAACGCCCCTAGCTAGGCATATTTTAATGATGCTCACATGAAAGACAAGAATTGAAGCACAAAAAGAGCATCATAACATACATGACAAACACATCTAAGTCTAACATACTTCCTATTCATAAGAATCTTGTAGGCAAACAAATTATCAAGGCAAGCAAAGACTAGCATATGCAAGGAAGCGGAAAGAAACAATAGCAATCTCAACATAACGAGAGGTAAATTAGTAACATGAAAATTTCTACAACCATATTTTCCTCTTTCATAATAATTACATGTAGGATCATAAGCAAATTCAACAAAATAGCTATGACATAAAATATTTTCAACACGATCCACATGTATGCAAAGTTGACACTCTTCCAAAATAGTGGGATTATCATTAACTAAAGTCATGACCTCTCCAAACCCACTTTTATCAAAAATACTATAAGATTCAACATTCTCCAAATATGTGGGATCTAAAGTTGACACCCTTCCAAACTCACTTTCAATATTATTGCAAACACTATTATCAATCTCATATTCATCATGAGGCTTAAATAATTTTTCAAGATCACAAGAAGAATCACCCCAATCATGATCATTGCAACAAATAGTAGTCATAGCAAAACTAGCATCCCCAAGCTTAGGGTTTTGCATATTATTAGCACAATTGACATCAAGAGAATTTAGAGTAAAATCATTGCAATCATTCTTTTCATCGAAGGAATTATCAAGTATGGGTGCAATAGCAACGATCTCATGTTTAACATAAGGAACTATAGCAAATTCATCTTTATCAATATTGGCATCATGGCCACAAGAATAGCAAGCATCATGTTCATCAAGGGATATTTCAATCAAATCATCGGAATCATCATTATCTATAGATTCATGCATATCATTATTTTCTTTAGAAGCAACGGTCATTCTTTCAATAAATTCTTTGACATAGACATTATGAGCATAGTTTTCATAGCAATATTCAAGTATGTCAAAATTTTCAGATTCGTAAAGAGTAATATCGTACTTTTCAATCAAAGAAGCAACTTCATAAGCACCCTTAAAAGCAACAAATTCTTCAATTTGTTTGATATCATAGTAACTATAAACACCCTTTGCATAAGAAGATAAGATTTCATTTTCATTAAACTCACATAGGTAGGGGAGGTGTTTTTTAGGGTTCTTAGAGCAACAAGTAATATCACAAATTTCACAAAGATTCCAAGCATAACACAACAATCTGTTTATTTGATCCCATAAGAGTCTCCCTTTTTCAGACAAACGGTGATGCACAAAATGAGCATGCTCATCTAAAGATTTCCCATCAACTAGGCTAGTTGGGGTTTCAGCACGAGCGCATAAGGATTGAAGATGATCCAAGTAGAACACTTTAAGTGGATCCATATCAATAGATTTTTAGCAAGCAAAGATGCAAGCACATAGAAGGCACATGGCAACACAAGCAAACGAAAGAGACGAACGGAAGAGGGGCGAATAAAACGGCAAAGCTGAAGTGGGGGAGAGGAAAACGAGAGGCAAATGGCAAATAATGTAATGCGAGGGATAAGTGTTTGTGATGGGTACTTGGTATGTTGACTAGTGCGTAGACTCCCCGGCAACGGCGCCAGAAATGGCTCATTGACGGGAAATCAAATCTTGACTTGACTTGGTGTAAGCCGCCCCGGCAACGGCTCCAGAAATCCTTCTTGCTACCTCTTGAGCACTGCGTTGGTTTTCCCTTGAAGAGGAAAGGGTGACGCAGCAAAGTAGCGTAAGTATTTCCCTCAGTTTTTGAGAACCAATGTATCAATCTAGTAGGAGGCCACACGCAAGTCCCTCGCACCTACACAAACAAATAAGAACCTTGCAACCAACACGATAAAGGGCTTGTCAATCCCTTCACGAGCACTTGCAAAAGTGAGATCTGATAGAGATGGTAAGATAATATTTTTGGTATTTTTATGATAAATATTAAAAGTAAAGATTGCAAAGTAAACAAAGATAGAAATAGCTTGTTGACGGAAGATTAATATGATGGAAAATAGACCCGGTGGCCATAGGTTTCACTAGTGGCTTCTCTCAAGATGGCATAAATATTACGGTGGGTAAACGAATTACTGTCGAGCAATTGATAGAATTGAGCATAGTTATGAGAATATCTAGGTATGACCATGTATATAGGCATCACGTCCGTGAAAAGTAGACCGACTCCTGCCTGCATCTACTACTATTACTCCACACATCGACCGCTATCCAGCATGCATCTAGAGTATTAAGTTCATAAGAACGGAGTAACGCTTTAAGCAAGATGACATGATGTAGAGGGATAAACTCATGCAATATGATATAAACCCCATCTTTTTATCCTCGATGGCAACAATACAATACGTGTCGTTTCCCCTACTGTCACTGGGATCGAGCACCGCAAGATTGAACCCAAAGCTAAACACTTCTCCCATTGCAAGAAAGATCAATCTAGTAGGCCAAACCAAACTGATAATTCGAAGAGACTTGCAAAGATAACCAATCATACATAAAAGAATTTCAGAGAAGATTCAAATATTTTTCATAGATAATCTTGATCATAAACCCACAATTCATCGGATCTCGACAAACACACCGCAAAAGAAGATTACATCGAATAGATCTCCAAGAGAATCGAGGAGGACTTTGTATTGAGATCCAAAGAGAGAGAAGAAGCCATCTAGCTAATAACTATGGACCCGAAGGTCTGAGGTAAACTACTCACACATCATCGGAGAGGCTATGGTGTTGATGTAGAAGCCCTCCGTGATCAATGCCCCCTCTGGCAGGACGCCGGAAAAGGCCCCAAGATGGGATCTCACGGGTACAGAAGGTTGCAGCGGTGGAATTAGGTTTTCATGGTGCCCTTCGATAGTTTGGGGGTACGTAGGTATATATACGAGGAAGAAGTAGGTCGGTGGAGCCACGAGGGGTCCACGAGGGTGGAGGCGCACCTAGGGGGGTAGGCGCGCCCCCCTGCCTTGGGGCCTCCTCGTTGGTTGCTTGATGTCCACTCCAAGTCCTCTGGATCATGTTTGTTGCAAAAATCACGGTCCCAAAGGTTTCATTCCGTTTGGAGTCCGTTTGATATTCTTTTTCTGCGAAACAATGAAATAGGCAAAAAAACAGCAATTTTTGGGTAGGGCCTCTGGTTAATAGGTTAGTCCCAAAAATAATATAAAAGTGTATAAATAAGCCCAGTAAACATCCAAAATAGAATATATAATAGCATGGAACAATCAAAAATTATAGATACGTTGGAGACGTATCACACAGCGGCGTGTGATACGTCTCCAACGTATCTATAATTTACGAAGTATTCATGCTATTATATTATCAACCTTGGATGTTTTATATGCATTTATATGCTATTTTATATGGTTCTTGGGACGAACCTATTAACCTAGAGCCCTGTGCGAGATTCTGTTTTTTCCTTGTTTTAGAGTATCATAGAAAAGGAAAACCAAACGGAGTTCAATTGACCTGAAACTTGACGGAGCTTATTTTTGGACCAGAAGAAGGCCAAGGAGTGCAAGAGTTGGGCCAGAAGAGTCCCGGGCTGCCCACGAGGGTGGGAGGCGCGCCCACTGATGAAGTTATGTACCTAGGGTAGGGTCATAGGCCTAACCTAGATACCCTTCCCAAGGTCATCACCCTAAAACCAGAATCATTCGAAGAGGAGTCACCATCCACTCGACCACGAAGCATTCCACTCGAAATACTCGAAGTCACTCGACCGTGGAGACAGTCACTCGACCGCTAGAAGATCTAAAGCCACTCCGCACTGCAACGGTCGGACATTACACCATAGCTTTAATGATCATTATGTCTCTTTATTACTAGCGTTACCAGTAACCCCCCCTCTTGATGTACCTTAAACCCTTTGTAACATGGGCTGGCTGGGGTCCTGGCGCACTCTATATAAGCCACCCCCCTCCACATGCACAACGGTTCGCATGCCTGTAAACACACATACGCATAATCCAGTCGACCGCCTCCGTGCTCCGAGACGTAGGGTTGTTACTTCTTCTGAGAAGGGCCCGAACTCGTAAAACTCGTGTGTACAACTTCGCCATAGCTAGGATCTTGCCTCTTCATACTACCCCCCCTATTCTACTGTGAGTCTTAGTTCCACGACAGTTGGCGCCCACCATGGGGCAGGTGTCTTAGCGACTTATTGGAGAAGTTGCAATTTTTCCGATTCCCATCATCATGGTTTCTTGGGGAGGATTTGCCGAGGGCCGCGAGATCCGTCTCGGCGCGCTCATGTTCGTCGCCGATGACTCCGCTTGGCTCCAAGAGGCCCCGCTCGACGTCGAGGTGCTCCCCATCCATGGGGCAACGCACTTTCGCGCATGCGTCCGCGGCGTCCTTCTACGGCAGCCGTCGACTCAGTATCGATCGGCTCCTATGGCGTCCTCGCTCGCTGGCGCAAG
This sequence comes from Triticum aestivum, assembly GCF_018294505.1. Taxonomy (NCBI): domain Eukaryota; kingdom Viridiplantae; phylum Streptophyta; class Magnoliopsida; order Poales; family Poaceae; genus Triticum; species Triticum aestivum. Next base: position 32,942,136 of record NC_057799.1, read on the forward strand.
CGTTCCGGTCGGTCGTGGCTCCAGCGGTGGGTGAGGCATGCGGTGGCTCGCCAGTCGGCCACTCCGCAAGTCGCGGCAAGCTAGCCCGACGAAAATCTTTACGGCATGTTCGACTGGCTCCGTCGAGACTGCATCCGAGTGCGACAGCAGCGACCTCGCGGCAGAAGTCCGGATGGTCAACGGACCGTGCAGTCCTCCTGGCTTCCCCCGCGACGACGGAGGCGATGGCGGGGGCGATCCGTAGCACGCCCACGAGGAATACCGCCCCGAGCCCCTCTCTTCACAGCAGAGGGAGGAACTTCGTCGCCGTAACATGGATGCGCTTCACACTCCTATCGTTGGAGAAACCCCCGAGGCCCGGGCCTTGGAGGAGGCGCGCCTGGTCAACTTGGCTGAGCGCACTCGACTGGAGAATCTCCAGCACGCACTCGACGAGCGTGCTCGGCAGCGGATTCCTGAGTCCAGTCGACGACAACTTTTTCCGCCTCCAACTCAGGTATACCGGACTCCGATTCAGAATCTCACAGCTACAGCCCGAATAGCAGAGTCGATTCAGCCCTCCCAGTCAGAAGCTGGCAGAGGTTTGATGCAGATCAGGGCTTTACTCGGGCAGCGGGAGAGCAAAACACAACGGTATCTCAGTCACGGAATAGGATCCATAGCAGATCCGTGGTAGCAGACACAGTCCAGTCGGCTCACAGCCCAAGATCACCCTCGAGGCATGAAGGACATGGAGACCGACGAGATCAGTACAGAAACCGTGAGCAGTATCATCACCGACTCGACCACGATGATCGTCGTCGAGTGCCCACGCCTCCCCCAAGGAGTGGGTCATACGTGCCTTGGCAGCATGATGACAGACGCCCTCACAGTGGTGGGCGAAGGATTCTAGTCGACCCCTGGGAGCCAGGCTTCAATGCAAGATCTATTCCTGTTCAAGGTCTGCTTGACAGGAACAGAGCGCACAGAGAAGGCCATGACAGAGATTACCCGACTGGCAGCAGAGTGCATGTTTCAGGTCCCGAGTGTTTCAGCAGAGCCATCAGGGCTGCAGTGATTCCTCCCAACTTCAGGTTGGCGACTGGAGTCAGCAAGTTCACTGGTGAATCCAAGCCTGACACTTGGCTTGAGGATTACCAAGTGGCTGTTCAGATTGGTGGTGGCAACAATGAAGTGGCCATGAAGCACCTTCCTTTGATGTTGGAAGGCTCGGCCAGAGTGTGGTTGAATCAGTTAGCATCGGGCAACATATATAGTTGGGAGGAACTCGCCCGAGTTTTTGTTAGGACCTTCGAAGGTACATGCAAACGACCAGCAGGGTTAACAGAGTTGCAGTCCTGTGTGCAGAAACCGAATGAAACCTTGAGAGACTATATCCAGAGATGGATCACGTTGCACCACACGGTGGAGAATGTGTCAGATCACCAAGCAGTTTGTGCCTTCAAAGAAGGTGTCAAGTATCAAGAATTGAACCTGAAGCTCGGTCGGACTGGGGATATGTCTCTAAGTCGAATGATGGAAATTGCCACCAAGTATGCTAATGGTGAAGAGGAGGATCGGCTTCGGAGTGGCAAGCACAAAACAGTCGCCCACGAAACCGGAGGAGGGAATTCCAGTCGGAAGCAGAAGTGCAAAGCCGAGCCAGCTGCTCCTGGTGAAGCCTTAGCCGTGACTCAAGGAAAGTTCAAGGGGAAGCCCAACGGGCCGTGGAATCCCAAGAAAGTCAAAGATCAAGATGGAAATGATGTGTTGGATTTGTCCTGTCACATTCATACCAAGAAAGATGAGGAGGGTAACCTGATTTACCCCAAACACACCACTCGGCAATGTCGGCTCCTGATTCAATAGTTCCGAGAGAAACAACCGAAGGAAAAGGAAAAGGAGTCGGACAAGGGTGAGGATAAAGAGGAAGATGATGATGGTTTTCCCAGCGTCAATTCCACTTTGATGATTTTTGCTGATGTTGAAAGCAAAAGTCGATTGAAAGTTATAAACAGAGAGGTGAATATGGTTGCTCCGGTGACACCCAGTTATCTGAAGTGGTCCTAGACTGCCATCACATTCGACTAGTCTGACCACCCAGTATGTATAGCCACCCCTGGGAGGCAAGCGCTGGTGGTCGACCCAGTTGTTGAAGGCACTCGACTGACTAAAATGCTGATGGATGGTGGTAGTGGCCTAAATATCCTGTATGCGGAGACCTTGAAGGGAATGGGCATTCCGATGTCCAAACTCAGTGAAAGCAATATGAGTTTACATGGCGTTATACCTGGGAAAAAGGCTGAATCACTCGGCCAGATCGCCCTCGACGTGGTTTTCGGTGATTCCAAAAATTACCGCAAAGAAAAGTTGACGTTTGAAGTCGTGGATTTCGAGAGTGCTTACCACGCTATTCTGGGTAGGCCTGCTTATGCACGTTTTATGGCTCGACCATGTTACGTGTACCTCAAACTGAAGATGCTGGTCCCAGAGGGGTGATCACTATCACTGGCAATCCGCAGAAGGCGGAAGAGTGCTTCCAGAAGGGCTCAAAGATCGCCGATGCCCAAATGGCAGTAGTAGAATTCCAAGAGTATCAGAAAAATGCAGATCCGATTGATTTGCTACGAGCCAAGAAACCTGCCACAGACTCTGCATTTCAGTCGTCTGGTGAAACGAAGCCGATTCATATTCACCCGACCGATTCCAATGCTGCTCCGACTCAGATTTCGACAACACTTGACTCCAAATAGGAAGAAGCACTCATCCAGTTCCTTTGTGAGAACTGGGACATCTTTGCATGGAAACCTTCTGACATGCCAGGTGTTCCCAGGGGGCTGGCTGAGCACCGTTTGCGAGTCGACCCAAAAGTGAAACCAGTCAAGGAACATCTTCGACGGTCCGCTGTACAGAAGAGAAAAGCAATTGGTGAAGAAGTAGCTCGGCTCCTGGCAGCTGAGTTTATCCGAGAGATTTACCACTCCGAGTGGCTTGCCAATGTTGTCATGGTCCCTAAGAAGGACGACTCACTTCGCATGTGCATTGATTTCAAGCATATCAATCGAGCCTGCCAGAAAGATCACTTTCCTCTCCCCCGCATCGACCAAATAGTCGACTCAACTGCGAGGTGTGAGCGCTTGTCCTTTTTGGATGCCTATTCCGGGTATCATCAAATCCGACTGTGTGGACCCGATGAGATAAAAACGGCTTTCATCACTCCATTCGGGTGCTTCTGTTATGTCACCATGCCATTCGGCCTGAAGAACGCTGGAGCCACATTCATGAGGATGATTCAGAAGTGCTTGCTCACTCAGATCAGTCGGAATTTGGAAGCATACATGGATGACATTGTGGTCAAGTCACGTAAAGGTTCTGACCTGCTGGCTGACCTTGCTGAAACTTTTGCCAACCTCAGAAGGTATGATATCAAGCTTAATCCGTCAAAGTGCACATTCGGAGTTCCTAGCGGAAAATTACTCGGTTTCCTCGTTTTCGAACGAGGGATCGACGCTAACCCAGAGAAAGTTGGTGCTATACTCCGGATGAAACGCCCAGTGCGTGTGCACGATGTCCAGAAGCTTACTGGTTGTTTGGCCGCCTTAAGTTGAATCATTTCTCGCCTCGGTGAAAAGGCATTGCCTCTTTACCGACTGATGAAGAAGTCTGATAAGTTCGAGTGGACTCCTGAAGCTGATGCGGCGTTTGAAGAGCTCAAAGCCCTGCTTTCCACCCAGCCGGTGCTTGCTGCCCCAATCAGCAAAGAGCCTTTACTAATTTACATTGCAGCCACTGGACAAGTTGTCAGTACAGTACTTACGGTCGAGCGGGAAGAAGAAGGAAAAGCTTATAAAGTTCGGCGCCCCGTATATTATGTTTCTGAAGTTCTGACTCCATCTAAGCAAAGATATCCACATTATCAGAAGCTTGTTTATGGGATTTATATGACCACGAAGAAGGTTGCACACTATTTCTCTGACCACTCCATTACAGTCGTCAGCGACGCTCCATTATCAGAGATATTGAACAACAGAGATGCAACTGGTCGAGTGGCAAAGTGGGCGATTGAACTCCTTCCCTTGGATATCAAGTTTGAGGCAAAGAAAACTATCAAGTGATGAAGGTCGCGATGACTAGTTACTCAGATTTGGTAATCAATCAAGTGATGAAGGAGTGGGATGTCAGAAGCCCAGCTATGACTGGTTACTGTAATGCAGTGAGGAAGTTGGAAAAGAAGTTTGAGGGGTTAGAGCTCCATCATATACCCCGACTGAAAAATCAAGCAGCCGATTATTTGTCAAAGATAGGTTCCAAGAGGGAAGCCATTCCCAGCAATGTGTTTTTGGAACACATTCATACACCTTCAGTTCAAGAAGATCCTTTCACTGAAGAGCCCCCGCAGCCTAAAAGTGCCACAGATCCGACTGAAGTCGAGGTGCGAGCCGTGGTCGACTTGATCATGGAGTTTTGGTCATAACTCCCGACTGGACAGTGCCATACATTGCGTATATCCTTAGGAAGGAACTCCCAGAGGATGAAGAGGAGGCTCGACAGATCGTTCGTCGATCCAAAGCCTTTACTGTGATAAGAGGACAGCTGTTCAGAGAAAGTGTGACTGGAGTCAGTCAGAAATGCATAACACCAGAAGAAGGTCAAGTGATCCTCAACGACATCCGCTCGGGGACCTGTGGCCACCATGCGCCCTCTCGGACCATTGTGGCCAAAGCATACCGAGCTGGAATTTATTGGCCACGAGCAAATGAAATGGCAAAAGATATAGTCGACAAATGTGAAGGCTGCCAGTTTTACTCCAACATGTCCCACAAGCCTGCATCAGCCCTGAAGACCATTCCACTCGTCTGGCCTTTTGCTGTTTGGGGGTTAGATATGGTTGGGCCCCTGAGGACTACTGGGTGCGGCTTCACTCATGTGCTTGTAGCAGTCGACAAGTTTACCAAATGGATTGAAGCCAAGCCTATCAACAATCTTGAAGCCAGTACCGCCGTCAGCTTCATCAGAGAGTTGACATTCAGATATGGGGTTCCGCACAACATCATCACTGACAATGGATCAAACTTCGATTCTGATGAGTTCAGAGCTTTTTGTGCTTCCCAAGGCACTCGAGTCGACTATGCTTCAGTCGCCCACCCCCTGTCGAATGGACAAGCAGAAAGAGCGAATGGCTTGATTCTTAAATGACTGAAACCCCGATTGATGCGTGATCTCAAGCACGCACCAGGCGCCTGGGTCGATGAACTTCCTTCAGTTCTTTGGGGATTGAGGACAACTGCCAATTGGTCGACTGGCCGAACTCCATTCTTCTTGGTCTATGGAGCTGAAGCTGTTCTACCGAGTGACTTGCTTCACAACGCACCCCAAGTCGAGCTTTTCTCTGAAGATGAAGCGGAACAGGCCCGGCAAGACGCAGTTGATCTCCTAGAAGAGGAAAGAGAGATGGCTTTAATCCGGTCGACCATTTATCAGCAAGACTTGTGCCGATTCCACGCCAGAAATGTGAGAGGTCGAGCGTTTCAAGAAGGAGATTTGGTTCTTCGAGTGGATCAGCAGAAATCACACAAGCTCGCCCCTGCCTGGGAAGGTCCCTTCATTGTCACCAGGGTGCTTCACAATGGAGCGTATCATCTTTACAATGTCGAACATCAGAAAGACGAGCCACGGGCTTGGAATGCGGAGCTGCTCCGCCCCTTTTATACTTAAGAGCTCATTCTGCTCAGTTGTAATAAGAAATACCTTTGTAGTTTGTTTATTAGAGACAAGAGTTTTACAGCCTTCTAAGAATGATTGTCGCTGCTTATACTTGTGTCTAAAATCCCCCAGTGGGTGACTTAGCTGTGAATCCGGTTCTCCTAAGTTTATAAAATACTACCGAGTGGTGATCAAGCCTCTCACTCGGGGGCTTAGCTGCAGTCCAGTACTCGCCTAAGTTTAAAAAATCCTACCGAGTGGTGAGCAAGCCTCTCACTCGGAGGCTTAGCTGCGAATCCGTTTCGCCTAAGTTTAAAAAATCCTATCGAGTGGTGAGCAAGCCTCTCACTCAGAGGTTTAGCTGCGAATTCGTTTCCCTAAGTTTGAAAAATCCTACCGAGTGGTGAGCAAGCCTCTCACTCGGGGGCTTAGCTGCAGTCTAATACTCGCTTAAGTTTAAAAAATCCTACCGAGTGGAGAGCGACCCTCCCACTCGGGGGCTTAGCTGCAGTCAAGTACTCGCCTAAGTGTCAGGACCCCGATTCCAAGTCACATCGATCTAGCCGGTAACACCTCATATCAGTTTGTGGCCTCATGCACGGTATTCCCATGGGTGTCGCCTTACCATGGCCCGGGACCGTTTGCGCCTTTTGGCTCACGTATATGATAGCGTCGCTAGCATCCATATGATAGAGAATCCAGGCCGACAAGACTAGTCGTGAACCCAAAGTGGCAATAACTTACGGGGACAGGCATACATGAATCAACATCGAGCATGTCGGTCAGCAGCGTGCGAATCCGGACTGTAGCACTGGGCTAACAGGACTCCGGATGTACCGGGCTGTAGCAGGCTAGGCAGGACTCCGGATGTCACTGCGTGACATTTCCCCGAAGGGACAGACACAGGAACGAAGTGAATCACATGCCGGCCAGTCAAGTGTTTCGGAGCAGTAGTGCTGGGCTAGCAGGACTCCGGTGAACCGGGCTGTAGCGGACTACTATGGATCATCGAAGCACAAGACTACATTTCCCCATAAGAGAGGCTACCAAGGATAAACAACTAGGTTGTCGGATCCCACACATACCAAGCATTTCAATCATACACACAATATGCTCGATATGTGTAAATACAACATGGCATCACAACATAACTCTATGACTCAAATATTTATTCATTAGGCTCCGAGGAGCCAAGTATTACAAACATGGGCCTCATGACCCCAACATACAGAGCATACAAACAACAAGCACATGCGGAAGCTTAACTTGTCTGAGTACAGACAACTACAAATGAAGAAGGCTGAGAAGCCTGACTATCTACAAGACCCTGCCGAGGGCACAAGATCGTAGCTGAGGTAACAAGGTAAACGTCGAAGTCCACGTGGAACTACTAGCGAGACTGACGTCTCTCTGCAAAAACATAGAATAGGCAAACGTGAGTACAAATGTAACCAGCAAGACTTACATCAGAACTAGCTACATATGCATCGGTATCAATAAAGGGGTGGTGGAGTTTAACTGCAGCAAGCCAGCTTTGACTCGGTGGCTATCCTGAACCATGACTGCAAGTAACTCTTTTGAGGTGGCGCACACGAGTCCACATATTCACCAATCAATACACAACTATGGATCCGCTCCCGTCTACCTACGAGAACGCCATCCATAGCACTCACACTTATCTTGCGCATTTTAGAGCATCCACTTTCACTTGTCTATGAACTGTTATAGGAAACCCAAAAGTCCTTTACCGCGGACACGGCTATTCGAATAGATGATGTTAACCCTGCAGGGGTGTACTTCTTCACACACGCTCTCGCCACTTACCACCATGTACACCTCATGTATCTTGGCAACCTTCAAGCGGAAGCCTGGCGAGGGTGTCGGCCACGGCCTACCTAAACACTCAGGTCTCTAGTCCAGGTTTATCTCCTATTCAGGTTCCATCCACAGGGAGTCCGGCCAAAGTTTCCACATACGGCCCCGAACGATGTGAGCATGGTTCCCGAGACACCAAACTGGCGCCCGGTACACCGTGCCACGTGCCTACCGCATCACAGCCCACCCCGCGGGTCAGCACTGCGCACGGCCTCCAGCATACTACAAACACCAGAAACTACTTGCAACTCCTGGACAGAGGACAAGGGTGGTTAAGAAGCCGAGAGAGTCAATTAAGGATCCCAATGTGTGGTAGTAGCTGTTCATGGATCACAAACACAGAACTCAGTTCCTGAGGACGGTTTCAATGAGACAACCCACCATGTACTCCTACATGGCCTCTCACCGCTACCTTTACCAAATCGTGTTCACACACTTAGCTCACACACAGTAGGACATGTTCATCACCATTCCAATTCATCCCTGATGAATCAGACCTGACACAACTCTAAGCAGTAGCAGGCATGACAAACAGGCATGAATGAGTAGGCACATTAGGGCTCAAACAACTCCTACTCATGCTAGTGGGTTTCATCTATTTACTGTGGCAATGACAGGTCATGCAGAGGAAAGGGGTTCAACTACCGCAGCATGTAACAGTTGAATCGTTGTTGTCCTAATGTAGTAAAAGAGAGCAGGAGCGAGAGAGTGGGATTGTATCGGAATGAACAAGGGGGTTTTGCTTGCCTGGCACTTCTAAAGATAGCATTGAGTCTTCATCAGTGTCAATGATCACAACGTCGGAACAACGTCCACCGAGGGGGAACAACACCGGCAACAGAGAGGAAACACCATCAATGCAATGCAATGCAACAATATGATGCATGAATGTGACATGGCAATATGCTGTGACTTGAGCTAATGCAGCTAGCAACGATTTAAATGGGGTTGGTTCGAACACTAGATTCAAATTCAAACTCCATATGTGATTATTCATATGCCAATTAATTGGTTTGGCCTGATCAGCAGGTATAAGTTGTTCAAACATGCATGAAAATGGTACAGACGGATAGATTGGATTTTTCTGATCATTTTTCATATATAATTTGTTTCATTTGGAGTTATGGTTGAATTTCTATGAATTTTAGAAGTTTTGGGCATTTTCTAGAATTTCCTGATTAAAAATAAATCCAGAAAATGTAATACTGCGTCAGCATGATGTCAGCTGGTCAAAGGCGCCAGCCCAGGTCAAACCTGGCCAGTGGGGCCCATAGGTCAGTGACTCAGTTAGTTAACTGGGTTAATTAGGGTTAGACTAATTCTAACAAAAATGTCAGCAGGGCTGGGCCCACGTGTCAGTGGCTCAGGGTTAGTTTAGCGAGGGGATTAACACCTAACAATGGTGATTAGCACTAACTAACACCTAACTAATCCAGTTAGGGCCGGCCCCACATGTCATAGTCTCTGGGCGGGGCCCAGCCGGGGTCAAAGTGGGTCGAACCCACCGGCGACTCGACGCCGGCGAGGTCAACGGCGGCCGCGGGCTTTGGAAAAGCTCCACAGAGCACGGTTGGATGCGCTGGAGGCAGCTCTAGGACGCTGGCGGCGCGGCGCGTCGGATGGTGGTGGTCTCCGGGCCTAGAATGGCCTGTAGCGTCGCCGGCGATGACCACAGCGGCGGCCGGAGCTTGAGCGAGCTCGGGGTTGGGGCTACGACGTGCAAAAGGATGAAATGAAGCTCCCTCGAGGCTCTACGTGTTGCTGCGAAGCGTTTGGACGCACTGGCGTGACAAAATGGTCGCCGGAGCTACGCCGGCGACAAGCTCGGGCGGCGGTGGTTCTCGGTCTCGATGAACGCGACGGCTAGAGGACGGGAAAACTGTGGGAAAAAGAGGGGAAATGCGGCGGAGCTCACTAAGAATACGATGAGGTGGTCAGCAAGCTCGGGGACGTCCTCGTTGCTGCGAATCGAGCAGCGGTGATTGGCGGCCATGGCGATGAAGACGGCGGTGATGGTGTGGCTTCGGGGCACCCGGCGTCGCGTGCGTCGGCATAAAGCTTCACGGATCCGAGGCGGAGCTTGTGGGCTAGTTGGATGGCCGCGGGGGATGCTGGTGGCCGCAGTGGCTCACGGCGGCGTGCTCAGGCGCGTGAGGGGAAGAGCGAGGGAGAGAGACAGAGAGGAGAGGGGAGGGAACGGGGGAGAGTGAGAGAGGGTAGGGGCGGTACGTGGCGGCTCCAGGCGCCTCTCCCACGTCGGCGGAAGCAGGAGGTGGCCACGGCGTGTGGCTGCAGGCGCCGGGCACGCGCCCTCGCCTACTGGCGTGAGGAGGAAGGCGACAGGGAGGAGCTGGTGGGCTGGGCTGCAATAGTGATGGGCCAACTGGGCGCCAGGTAAGCTACAGGTACTTTCTCTCTCTCTCTCTCCTTTATTTCTATTTTTGTTCTGTTTTCCATTTATGCAAATTTGTTTAAATTTGGTTTTCAAACCAAATCACTTCTGAAAATTCTAGAAATAGTTACGGGCACTAAATGAATTATTCCAGAGGCCCTCAACTAATTCCAAAATTGTTGGAGCATTTAAAAATATTTATAGTATTTAAATGCCCCAATTCAAATACAATATGAATTACCAGACTGGTCTAAAAATATGTGCATCATTTTTGTCAGAGGTGCTGGACCAATTCAGAAATGATGAACATTTCTAAAGAGCATTTTGGGATCATTGAAAAGATTTAAGTTTGAACCTAGTTGAATTTCATTTTCTGCTAGGGTTTATCATCCCCCATTTCAAGTTTCTGAGAAATTTAAACATGATGCATACACGAAGGGCTAGCCTAGTGCATACGAGAACTAGGGATGTGACACTAAGTTTTCAGAAAAAATCCTACCGAGTGGAGAGCGACCCTCCCACTCGGGGGCTTAGCTGCAGTAAAGCACTCGCCTAAGTTTAAAAAAACCTACCGAGTGGAGAGCAACCCTCCCACTCGGGGGCTTAGCTGCAGTCTAGTACTCGCCAAAGTTTAAAAAATCCTACCGAGTGGAGAGTGACCCTCCCACTCGGGGGCTTAGCTGCAGGCAAGTACTCGCCTAAGTTTAAAAAATCCTACCGAGTGGAGAGCAACCCTCCCACTCGGGGGCTTAGCTGCAGTCAAGTAGTCGCCTAAGTTTAAAAAATCCTACCGAGTGGAGAGCGACCCTCCCACTCGGGGGCTTAGCTGCAGTCAAGTACTTGCCTAAGTTTAAAAAATCCTACTGAGTGGAGAGCGACCCTCCCACTCGGGGGCTTAGCTGCAGTCAAGTACTCGCCTAAGTTTAAAAAAATCCTACCGAGTGGAGAGCGACCCTCCCACTCGGGGGCTTACCTGCAGTCAAGCACTCGCCTAAGTTTAAAAAATCATACCGAGTGGAGAGCGACCCTCCCACTCGGGGGCTTAGCTGCAGTCAAGTACTCGCCTAAGTTTGTAACACGCCCATATCCGCAAGGACGACGAGGTGCAGGTCGACTGCAACCTTCTCCTTCGGAGCTGCGCCACGAGTACAACGTGCGCTCCATCCCGATCCGCAAGGACGACGAGGTGTAGGTCGACTGCAACCTTCTCCTTCGGAGCTGCGCCACGGGTGCAATGTGCGCTCCATCCCGATCCGCAAGGACGACGAGGTGCAGGTCAACTGCAACCTTCTCCTTCAGAGCTGCGCCATGGGTGCAACGTGCGTTCCATCCCGATCCTCAAGGACAACGAGGTGCTGGTCGACTGGAACCTCCTCCTCGGAGCTGCATCTCAAGTACAAAACTGTTCCAAGTAAAGAATAAATTCTACTTGAAGGCAAGCACAAGCATATTCGAGATAAACCAAATCCAGATGAATCCTAAGGTTCCGACCGCGGATTAAAATACTCGGGCATCAAGCCCGAAGGAGTTTAACGGTTACAAAAATCACTCGGCATCCCGAGGCAAAATTAAGGTGGAGCATAAAAGTTTGTTCACTCCGCCGGAGGAGGGCTGGCAGGCTCGACGAATTCGTCCAGGTCAATTCCATCAGCAATCCGAGTGGCGGCAGCAATGAAGGTCTCCATGAAGGATTGGAAGTCGTGCTTCTTGGTGTTGGCAACCTTGATCGCTGCCAGCTTCTCTTCTCGCGCTTCCTTGCAGTGGACACGAACCAAAGACAGGGCCACATCAGCGCCGCACCGGGCAGAAGACTTCTTCCATTCTTGCACTCGACCGGGAATCTGATTAAGTTGAGTCATCAGAGACTCGAGGTCATTCTGGAGTGTTGCCCCTGGCCAGAGTGCCGTGTCGATCCGCTACATCGCGACCTTCAGTCGAGCAAGATAATCAACAACGCCAGCAACACGAGATTCCAATCGGAGTACATTCATGGCAGCCTCGTCCTTCACCGGAGAATGAATGGGTTCCAAGCTTGTCTCAACTCGCCCAGTCTCTTCCTCGAAGTTCCGGCAAAATTCTACATGTACGATTCAAAGATGAATCAGCGGTTGTATATCGAGTCGACGACGACAGGTCAGTCGGTTCAAAGAAAATACCTTCAAGCATGACGAACAGCTTCTTGGCAAGACCTCCCAGATAATTCTCCAGATCGTCCCTCTTGCGAGCAATGCCTTCAATTTTATCGTTCAGATTGTTCTTATCCTTCTTCAGACGGGTCGCCTCCTTATTGGCTTCATCAAGGGCAGTTTTCAGCTTGGCGTTTTCTTCCTCCAGCTTGCCGATTGAAGCTAGCTTCTGTTCGGCGAGTGCGGTTTTCTCGTCAGCTGCTTTCTGGTTGTTCGGCGAGTGCGGTTTTCTCGTCAGCTGCTTTCTGGGCGGGCACAAGATCTTGGTCCTTTTTCGCCAAAGCTTGGTTCATTTTATCTGAAGGAAACAACGTTGGGTTCAGAAAAGGTAGAATAGATCCTGGTACAAAGACAAACCAGTCGGCAAGCTTTCTCTTACCAGCAGCTTCATCCTTGGCCTTCTGCAGATTTGTCTTGGCCAGTTCCAGATCGAGGTTGAGCTAAATCTGTTTTTTCTCCAATTCAGCAAAACGAACCCCCAGTTCACAAGATTTCTGTAATCAAGGGACAGTCAATCGACAGATGGAAAGATCAGTTACTTCAGAACAATAGTTCGACAAATTCAAGTTGTTTTCAGATCGTAGTCGACTGCCCGCAGTCAATCACGGTCTTGGGGACTACACCCAGTGGGTGCACTTAGCGTGCCCCCACTGATTCAGTTTCCACTCGATGTGGAATATCCAGGCCGAGTGGAAAAATCCGATTCTCAGACCACAGTCGACTGCCCGCAGTCAACTATGGTCTCGGGGACTACACCCAGTGGGTGCACTCAGCGTGCCCCCACTGGTTCAAAGTTTCAATTGACAACAACATAGTCAGCTCAGAGTGAGAGTTTGCTCAGTGGCAAATCAAAACACCCAGTGGGTGTACAGATGCGAAGTGCAGACAGATGAAAAAATATTCGTGGAAAGAAAGTTTTCAGGTACCATATCCTAACAGAACAAGCCAAAAGAGCCAGTCAATAGCCTACTAACCTGGACGTTGCTCTGGAGAGCGGAGCTGGCATCATAAGCAGCTTGGCTGGCTTCCCGCACCATCTTCATTTTCTCCATCATAATGCCCGCCTGGCGTATAGCCTCTTTTGCAGCACCCACCTGGTCCTCTGGGACATAATGTGCGGCAAAAAGTGATGGCGGATCGGTGGGAGTCTGTGCGGCTGACGCTGAAGGCTGAGCACTCGACAGCGGTATAGCGAGGGAGACAGAAGTCCGATTGGCATCACCGGCGTCCTGAATTACCGGTTCCGCCACCGGCGTCGACTGAGGCATCTTGCCAGCGGACGTTTTCCTGTTTCTTCTCCCCAAGGGCCTCTGTGGCTCGTCCTCATCGTCGTCGGGGAGGTCAATGACGTTGAGAGGAGCTGTTAAAAGATCAGTCGTCGAAATTTCATCCCCGATTGATTATATCGCAGTTCAGTCGACAAAGCTAAGACAACATCACAAAGATTATACCTGGGTTGGAGGTGACTGCATCTTCCATGTCCGCATCCTTGTTTTTATAAGCAGAGGTCCCAGAGGAGGCAGCACTGCTAGTTTCAAGATGCATTCGGTCAAGTCAAGGAAAAATGGACAGCACAAAACTTCGGGTAAAATGAAGACAGGACACTCACGCAGAGGCAACATGGATGTCAATTTTGATTCTGGGCAGCGCTTTTCGGGTCTTCTGCACTACAACCTTGGACTCCTTTGGGGCCTTTTCAGTCGGCGCCGGAGACGACGTCTGAGGATGCTTTGATGACTGCCCGGTCTGAACGGTCGCCTTGTCGCGGGCGCTTGCCGGATCGTGGGTGAGCTTGGACCGCCTTTCCCTGCGGGGAGGCGAGTCGACCTCTTCTTCATCACTCGGGTCGTCGCTCTCCTCGTCCCCTTCGCCGTTAGAATGCCACTCGCCGCTTTCACCTCCGCTTGCCTCCCCTTCCGGGTCCTTCTCCTACTCTCCGTTGGGCATTGCATACATCTCAGTAAGGGCCTGGAAGAAAACAAGCAAGACAAAATCAGTCAGTGGACCATAGACAATTGCATGATAAATCAAGATAACACTTGGGAATTCGGAGTTGGACCTTGTCTGGTTCGTAGGATTGGTCGAGTGGAGGGATTCTCCTGGGACCCCTGGGGTTATCTTTCTTGCCAGTGATACCCCTCAACCACTTCTCCACCGTGTCCTCGTCGACTTCTTCTGGATTTATCTGAGTGGAATATTCAATGCCCGAATACATCCACATCGGATGGTCACGGGCCTAAAGTGGCTGAATACGTCGTCTGAGGAAGACTTCCAGCAGATCCATGCCGGTCACGCCCTCACGGATGAGGTAGACCACTCGCTCGACCAGCACCTTCACCTCCGCTTTCTCCCCCGGGGTCACTTTCAAGGCAGAGGGCTTCTCCACGCGAGCCATGGGAAAGGCGGGAAGTCCAGTCGACTGTCCTGGAGTTGGCTGGTCTTTGCAGTAAAACCAAGTCGACTGCCACCCTCGGACTGACTCGGGAAGAATTATGGCTGGGAAAGGGCTCTTACCCCTCATTTGAATTCCAAGACCCCCACACATCTGAATTACTTTTGTCTTCTCATCACTCGGATTTGCCTTTTTGACCGACTGGGAACGACACGTGAAAATGTGCTTGAAGAGGCCCCAGTGTGGTCGACAATCCAAGAAATTTTCGCACAGACACGAAAGCAGCAAGGTACACGATGGTGTTGGGGGAAAAGTGATGAAGTTGTGCCCCAAAGAAGTTCAAGAAAGCTTGGAAAAAGGGGTGCGGAGGCAAAGAAAACCCGCGGTCGATGTGCGTGGCGAGGAGGACGCACTCACCCTCCTGCGGTCGAGGCTCAGTCTCATTCCCCGGGAGCCGCGTAGATCCGTGGGGAATCAGTCCCTCCTCCGCCAGATTGTCGATGTCGTCCTGGCGGATCGTCGAACGGATCCAGTCGCCCTGGATCCAGCCGCGTGGCAGACCGGACCTCGACGAGGATCCGCCCTGGCTGGTCTTCTTCCCCTTCGCCTTCGCCGTCGTCTTCTTCACGCGTTCCAGGGCCTCCGTCTTCTCTTTCCCCATCGTGGTGGACAGAGCTTGAACGGAGCGGCGGCGCTGGAGCAGGAGCGGACGCAGTGGGGAAAACTGAGAGGAAGGAAGAAGAATGGGGGCGCACTGTTCAAAAAACCCCGGTCCGGCGCCTTATATGAGTTTGCTTCTGAGTGACTGACCTGTAGGCCCGGACGATCTTATCAAATCCCGCAACAGTCACGCGCGCGATACGTGGCGAAAAAGGTGGCGCGGAAATCGAGGCGACCCTGCCTTATCCAACCCGATTACTGCGGCCTCCTCCGCCCCGCACGCTTCCCAAAATTCGAATCCCGCAAGATCCCAGGATAGCAGAACAACCTGTCAGACGGAAGATCTTCTCCATATTAACACTCGACGCTCTTTCAGCAAAAGTTCACTCGACAAACCCAGGAATGGACCAAGGCAACTGAAAAAGAAGTTGGTGTCATCATGCTGGCCCGTCGATCCAAAAAAGACACATCCGAAGCGCGAAAAGTGAATCGGAAGTATTTCCAACTCTTTCTCCACTCAAACCCTGATCCATTCGGGGGCTAATAATGAAGATATGTACCTAGGGTAGGGTCATAGGCCTGACCTAGATACCCTTCCCAAGGTCATCACCCTAAAACCAGAAGCATTCGAAGAGGAGTCACCATCCACTCGACCACGAAGCATTCCACTCGAAAGACTCGAAGTCACTCGACCATGGAGACAGTCACTCGACCGCCAGAAGATCTAAAGCCACTCCGCACTGCAACGGTCGGACATTACACCATAGCTTTAATGATCATTATGTCTGTTTATTACTAGCGTTACCAGTAACGCCCCCCTCTTGATGTACCTTAAACCCTTTGTAACGTGGGCTGGCTGGGGTCCTGGCGCACTCTATATAAGCCACCCCCCTCCACATGCACAAGGGTTCGCACCCCTGTAAACACACATACGCATAATCCAGTCGACCGCCTCCGGGCTCCGAGACGTAGGGCTATTACTTCTTCTGACAAGGGCCCGAACTCGTAAAACTCATGTGTACAACTTCGCCATAGCTAGGATCTTGCCTTTCCATACTACCCCCCTATTCTACTGTCAGTCTTAGTTTCACGACACCCACCCCCTGGGCACGCCCCTCTACCTCGTGGACAGCCCGGAGACCCCCCGACTTGTTCTCGACACCAAAACCTCTTATATATATAAAAACCTCCTTAAACTAAGCTAGATCGAAAGTTCCGCCGCCGTAAGCCTTTGTAGCCACGAGAAATCAATCTAGGGGATCTCTCGCACCCTGCCGGAGGGGGCCATCATCACCGGAGGCCATGGAAGAGGATCCCGGAGGGGCCATCATCGCCATGAAGGCCAAGGACCAGAGGAGGAACCTCTCCCCATCTAGGGGGGAGGCCATGGAGAAGGAAGCACAAGGGGGGAGAACCTCTCCTCCTCTCTCTTGGTGGCGCCGGTGTGCCATCGGGAGGGGAATCATCGCCACGGTGATCGTCTTCATCAACATCACCACCATCATCACCATCATCATCTCTTTTACGCGGTCCACTCTCCCGCACCCCGCTGAAATCTCTAATTGAACATGGTGCTTTATGCCACATATTATGATCCAATAATGTGTTGCCATCCTAGGATGTTTTGAGTAGATATCCTTTGTCTTTGGCTTGATTGATGATCTATATTGGTATGAGTTGTATGTTTTATTATTGGTGCTATCCTATGGTGCTCTCTGTGCCGCGCAAGCGTGAGGGATTCCCATTGTAGGGTGTTGCAATACGTGCATGATTCGCTTATAGTGGTTGGTGAGTGACTGAAACACAAACCCGAGTAAGGGGGTTGTTGCGTATGGGAAGAAAGAGGACTTGATGCTTTAATGCTATGGTTGGGTTTTACCTTAATGATCTTTAGTAGTTGCGGATGCTTGCTAGAGTTCCAATCATAAGTTCATATGATCCAAGAAGAGAAAGTATGTTAGCTTATGCATCTCCCTCATATGAAATTGCAATAGTGATTACCGGTCTTGTTAACGATTGCCTAGGATAATTCCGCACACCGACCCATCATTATTACACACTCGCTATTTATAATATTTAGTAATATATTCTAACTTTATGATAACAACACCTACTTTTATATTTTAGCTCTCCGACACCATGCAAAGTTATCCTCTTCATACCCACAACGTAGTTTTACTTCTCGTTTCTAGTTGGAAGCAAACGTTCGGTGTACGTAGAGTCGTATCAGTGGCAGATAGGGCTTGAGAGAATATTGATCTTACCTTTAGCTCCTTCTGGGTTCGACACTCCATACTTATCACTTCCACCTTTGGAAATTGCTACGATGATTCCCTTCACTTGGGGATTATCAAGCTCTTTTCTCGCGCCGTTGCCGAGGAGCAATAGCGTGGGGTTGATATTCTCGTGTGTGCTTGTTTTCTTTCTTCACTAAGTAGATTTTGTTTTTCCTTTTTGTTTCTGTTTAGTTGTGGGTGAAACATACAAAAAAATTAAAAGAATGAAAATACAAAAAAAATTACTTGCCTCTCATGCCTAAAAAGTTTTTCAAAAAGAGAAGTGATTGGAAAGTTATGCATTGAAGAAGTGAGGGTCGACCTTGAGCACTTGTGTTCATGCTCACGGAAACAATGTACAATTTTTCATGGAAGTTTCTCTGTAAATAATTATCCCCTTGTGTATATCCATTGTATTGTAAAAATAATGTGCCAAGCTTTGGTTTTAGCATGATTAGATTGCTTGTTTACTATGTGCAGAACAAAAAACAGAAACTTTGGCTGTAGCGCGTGATTTTACATTTTTTTAGTGGAAAGTCCAATGGGTCTGAAACTTTTTGCACATTACTTCTGTACCAATTTTTCAAATTTTTAAATTTATTTCATAATTTTTGGAGTTACAGAAGTTTACTAAACTTCCAGATTACTACAGACTGTCCTGTTTTAGACAGATTCTGTTTCCCATGTGTTGATCGCTTATTTTGATGAATCTATGGGTAGTATCGGGGGGTATGAACCACAGTGAAGTTGGAATACAGTAGATATAGTTCTAATATGAAATTGGAATGAGTTTGCAACAGTACCTAGAGGTAGTGATTTGCTTTAATATACTAACGGATCTCACAAAGTTTTTGTTAAGTTTTTATGGATGAAGTGTTTGAAGAACGTGGAGTTACCGATGTGAGAAGAATAAAGAGAGGCAAGAGTTCAGGCTTGGGGATTCCCAAGGCACCCCAAGTAAACATTCCAAGGATACTCAAGCATCTAAGCTTGGGGATGCCCCGGTTGGCATCCCATCTTTCTTCTTCAACAATTATCGGTATACCTCAGTTTTTGTTTTGTTCACATGATTTGTGTCCTTTGTGTTTTTATTTTTCTTTGAGAACCATGCTAGTATGAGATAGCCCTTCATTGATTTATAGAATACTTCACGTGCTTCACTTATATCTTTTAAGTACGATCTTATAGAATTGCTCTTTGTGCTTCAATTAAATCTTTTGAGTATGGTTTTATAGAATGCTTCGTGTGCTTCACTTATACATTTTGAGCTTGTATATTGGTCAGTCTATATTGTTTGTAGAATGCTCCATGAACTTCACTTATATATTTTGGAGTATGAATAATACTATCATCTAAAGTGGGTTTGGAAGAGTGTCAACTTTAGGAATTAGTGATCCCAGTATTCCGAATAAGAAGAATTTTGCTTATGTGGAGAGTAGAAAAATTTCTATGCTTATAGATCATGAAAAAAATGCTTTATGTGATGGTTTTAATGATGAATTCATTCATGATGCTACTGAAAATTATTATGAGGGAGGAATATATGCTTGTAGGAGTTGCAATAATATCAAGTTTCCTCTCTATGTGCTTAATGTTTTGAAGTTATACTTGTTTTGCCTTCTTATGCTAGTTGATTCTTGTTCCTATAGATTATGTGTTCAAAAAATCCCTAGGCATAGGAAGTTGGTTAGAATCCAATGTGGTAGTCATATTCTTCATGATTCTCTCTTTATGTTTCAATTCTTATCTTTTATGTGAGCATCATTGAAATCATCATGCCTAGCTAAAAGGCATTAAAGAAAAGCGCTTGTTGGGAGACAACCCAATATTTACCCTTACTGTTTTTGTGTGTTTACATGATTAAGCTACAGTAGTAATCATGTTTTATATCTTTTGTTTCAATAAAGTGCCAAGTAAGACCTTTGGGAAGACTTGGGTGAAAGTTAATGTGATCTTGCTGTAAAAAACAGAAACTTTGCGCTCACGAGATTAGCTACCATATTTTTACAGAAGAGTGCTTTTGAGTTGATTCTTTTTGCAGAAGATTAATATACAAATTCCTCACGTCCACCAATTTATTCATAATTTTTGCAGTAGCAGAAGTATGGTTGCTGTTCAGATCATTACAGACTGTTCTCTTTCTGACAGATTCTGTTTTCATTGCATAGTTTGCTTGTTTTATAGTTTCTATGGATTATATTTCTCAATATAAATTGTAGAAATGATATGGTACAGTAGGCATTGTGTGTGAACAATTATGAAACTTGTCTTTGACAGTACCAAAGTGAATGGTTTACTCTTTATCATACTAACCTATCTCACGAAGTTTTGTTAAGTTTTGTGTGATTGAAGTTTTCATGCTTTGGGTGAGATATCAATATGAGGAGAGTAAGGAGTGGAAAGACCCTAAGCTTGGGGATGCCCAAGGCACCCCAAGGTAATATTCAAGGAAGACTCAAGCGCCTAAGCTTGGGGATGCCCCGGAAGGCATCCCCTCTTTCGTCTTCAAACCTATCGGTATACCTTACTCGGAGCTATATTTTTATTCGTCACATGATATGTGTTTTGCTTGGAGCGTATTTTCAATTTTACTTGATGTTCGAATAAAATAATTGATGAAACTTATGCACTTGCTAGCATTCACATTTCATAAATTATTTCTTTTATCATTTACCTACTCGAGGACGAGCAGGAATTAAGCTTGGGGATGCTGATACGTCTCCAACGTATCTATAATTTATGAAGTATTCATGCTATTATATTATCAACCTTGGATGTTTTATATGCATTTATATGCTATTTTATATGGTTTTTGGGACTAACCTTTTAACCTAGAGCCCAGTGCCAGGTTCTGTTTTTTCCTTGTTTTAGAGTATCGCAGAAAAGGAAAACCAAACGGAGTTCAATTGACCTGAAACTTGACGGAGCTTATTTTTGGACCAGAAGAAGGCCAAGGAGTGAAAGAGTTGGGCCAGAAGAGTCCCGGGCTGCCCACGAGGGTGGGAGGCGCACCCACCCCCTGGGCGCGCCCCCTACCTCGTGGACAGCCCGAAGACCCCCCTGACTTGTTGTCGACTCCAAAACCTCTTATATATACAGAAACCTCCATAAATTAACCTAGATCGGAAGTTCTGCTGCCGTAAGCCTCTGTAGGCATGAGAAATCAATCTAGGCCCTCTCTGGCACCCTGCCTGAGGGGGCCATCATCACCGGAGGCCATGGAGGAGGATCCCGGAGGGGCCATCATCGCCATGAAGGCCAAGGACCAGAGGGAGAACCTCTCCCCATCTAGGGGGAGGCCATGGAGGAGGAAGCACAAGGGGGGAGAACCTCTCCTCCTCTCTCTTGGTGGCGCCGGTGTGCCATCGGGAGGGGAATCATCGCCACGATGATCGTCTTCATCAACATCACCACCATCATCACCATCATCATCTCTTTTACGCGGTCCACTCTCCCGCACCCCGCTGTAATCTCTAATTGAACATGGTGCTTTATGCCACATATTATGATCCAATAATGTGTTGCCATCCTAGGATGTTTTGAGTAGATATCCTTTGTCTTTGGCTTGTTTGATGATCTAGATTGGTATGAGTTGTATGTTTTATTATTGGTGTTGTCCTATGGTGCTCTCCGTGCCGCGCAAGTGTGAGGGATTCCCATTGTAGGGTGTTGCAATACGTTCATGATTCTCTTATAGTGGGTTGGTGAGTGACTGAAACACAAACCCGAATAAGGGGGTTGTTGCGTATGGGAATAAAGAGGACTTGATGCTTTAATGCTATGGTTGGGTTTTACCTTAATGATCATTAGTAGTTGCAAATGCTTGCTAGAGTTCCAATCATAAGTGCATATGATCCAAGAAGAGAAAGTATGTTAGCTTATGCCTCTCCCTCATATGAAATTGCAATAGTGATTACCGGTCTTGTTAACGATTGCCTAGGATAATTCCACACACCGACCCATCATTATTCCACACTCGCTATTTATAATATTTAGTAATATATTCTAACTTTATGATAACAGCACCTACTTTTATATTTTAGCTCTCCGACACCATGCAAAGTTATCCTCTTCATACCCACAACGTAGTTTTATTTCTCGTTTCTAGTTGGAAGCAAACGTTCGGTGTACGTAGAGTCGTATCAGTGGCAGATAGGGCTTGAGAGAATATTGATCTTACCTTTAGCTCCTTGTGGGTTCGACACTCCATACTTATCACTTCCACCTTTGGAAATTGCTACGATGATTCCCTTCACTTGGGGATTATCAGCGTGGTGGGAGTTTAGTCCCACCTCGCTAGTTGAGAGAGTGCCGCACCTGTTTATAACGCGCGGTGCGCCTGAGCCTTCGAGCTCCTCTCCAAAGCAGGCTTACGGGCCTAACCACACTGTATCTGCCTGTGGGCCTGCTGGGCCTCCTGCGGGCCTGAATCCTGGCCCAATAGGCTGGTTGGGTTTCTACTCGTATACAGGCCGTGGTGGCCGAGTAGGCGGCATTTAAAAAAAATCCAGTATTTTTGTTTTGTTTTTTGCATTACTTATTTTATTTCGTTTTTTATTTATTTTTAAATTCTTTTTGCTTTTAGGTCAGAAAAATTATAAACTTTCTGTTAGTGCCATTAGTTTTCAAATTTGAATAGTTTAAATTTGAATTCTTTGAAATTTGTGTGAATCACTAGTTTGTGATTAACTTTACTATAAAAATAGATTTTGCAGTGATTATTTTTCCTGCTATCTAATATTAGTGTGTTTTATCATTATATTTAAAAACAGATTTTTTTATTTTAGTTTCTAAAAAAAATCTTTGTGATAATTCTTTTTGGTATTAAAGTTTCTAAAAAAAGTTCTTTATTAAAATTCTTTTTTGCTTTTAATGTTTTGAACAGAAAATACTTTGGTAATTTTAGTTGCATAAATTTTATATAATTTTAGTTTCAATAATACAAGAGGTTTATAAAAGCTTTTTAGTTGATTACTTTTGCTATTAGAGTTTCATTAAAGTTTTCTAGTTCATTGTTTTTTTATTAGAGTTTCATTAAAG
Organism: Triticum aestivum; assembly: GCF_018294505.1. NCBI lineage: Eukaryota > Viridiplantae > Streptophyta > Magnoliopsida > Poales > Poaceae > Triticum > Triticum aestivum. The sequence continues at coordinate 32,964,639 of NC_057799.1, forward strand.
TTTTTTGGTTCATTCTTTTAGTTTATTATGTTTGCTATTAGAGTTTCATAAAAGTTTTCTAGTTCATTCTTTTTTATATTAGTTCATTCTTTGAGCTAAATGACCCTGAAATTGAAAAGCACTTCAGATGAACTCTGAAGAGGTTGAAAATTGGCATGGTATCATCATTGCACCCGCATAGCATGTGCTAAAAAGTTGAGAGGGTTACGACAACAACTGGATGCACTTCGTGTACAAAATGGAAAATCTCTTTCGAACTATCAGGGTTCCGGACGAAAACTCATCTGTTACAAAGGGATTTCATTTTTTTGAACTTATTTGTACTCCGGACTTTTTGTGTGTTCAAAATGAACCATTCAAAGCCACATCATCAATTTTCAACCTTTTCTGAATTCATCTGTTTTTTTCATGCATTTACTGATTTTTTTGGAGCTAAATGACCCCGAAATTGAAAAGCACTTTAAATGAACTCTGAAGAGGTTGAAAATTGGCATGATATCATCATTTCACCCCACATAGGATGTGCTAAAATATTGAGAGGGTTACGGGAAAAACTGATGCACTTCGTGTACAAAATGAACAATCTCTTTGAAGTATCAGTGCTTCGGACAAAAACTCATCTGTTACAAAGGGATTTCAGTTTTCTGGAACTTATTTGAACTCTAGACTTTTTGTGTGTTCAAAATGAACCATTCAAAGCCACATCATCAATTTTCAACCTTTTCTGACTTAATCTATTTTTTTCATGCATTTACTGATTTTTTTTTGAGCTAAATGACCCCGAAATTGAAAAGCACTTTAAATGAACTCTGAAGAGGTTAAAAATTGGCATGATATCATCATTTCACCCACATAGGATGTGCTAAAAATTTGAGAGGGTTACGGCAAAAACTGATGCACTTCGTGTACAAAATGAACAATCTCTTTCGAAGTATCAGGGCTTCGGACAAAAACTCATCTGTTACAAAGGGATTTCAGTTTTCTGGAACTTATTTGAACTCTAGGCTTTTTGTGTGTTCAAAATGAACCATTCAAAGCCACATCATCAATTTTCAACCCTTTCTGACTTCATCTGTTATTTTTGATGCATTTACTGATTTTTTGAGCTAAATGACCCTGAAATTGAAAAGCACTTCAAATGAACTCTGAAGAGGTTGAAAATTGGCATGGTATCATCATTTCACCCACATAGCATGTGCTAAAGAGTTGAGAGGGTTACGGCAAAAACTGGATGCACTTCGTGTACAAAACGGACAATCTCTGTCGAAGTATCAGGGTTTCATACGGAAACTCGTCTGTTACAAAAGGCATTTCATTTCTTCACATGTAACTGAAGTGATATTCTAGATGAAAGGCATCATCATAATAGTTGTAGAGAGAAAGTCTTCACTTGTTCTTCGCTTGTGTCCTTTGCTTATTGCGCCGTAACCATGGATATTCTTCATCGCAACAGGGTGCTTGGGTCAGTCTTGACTTTGAAGGGAGGAATTTCGTGAAACTTTTCATAATCTTCAGACATGTCTGTCTTGCCCTCCAATCCCACGATGTCTCTTTTTCCTGAAAGAACTATGTGGCGCTTTGGCTCATCGTATGATGTATTTGCTTCCTTATCTTTTCTTTTTCTCGGTTTGGTAGACATGTCCTTCACATAGAAAACCTGCGCCACATCATTGGCTAGGACGAATGGTTCGCTTGTGTACCCAAGATTGTTCAGATCCACTATTGTCATTCCGTACTGTGGGTATACCTATACCCCGCCTCCTGAACGATTGACCCATTTGAACTTAAACAAAGGGCCTTGAAATCATGTCCGTAATCAAGTTGCCATATGTCCACTATGTAACCATAATATGTGTCCTTTCCCCACTTGGTTCCTACATCAAAGCGGACACCACTGTTTTGGTTGGTGCTCTTTTGATCTTGGGCGATCATGTAAAATGTATTCCCATTTATCTCGTATCCTTTGTAAGTCAATACAGTCGAAGATGGTCCCCTGGACAATGAATACAGCTCATCAGAAACAGTGTTGTCACCTCTGAGACATGTTTCCAACCAACTGCCGAAAGTCCTGATGTGTTCACATGTAATCCAGTCGTCACACTGCTCCGGGTGTTTGGAGAGCAGAATGTTCTTGTGTTCATCGACATATGGGGTCACCAAGGTAGAGTTCTGTAGAACTGTGTAGTGTGCTTGAGACCAAGAATGCCCGTCCCTACATATTATTGAGTCCCCTCCTAGCGTGCCTTTTCCAGTCAGTCTCCCCTCATACCGCGACTGAGGGAGACCAATCTTCTTAAAGCCAGGAATGAAGTCAACACAAAACCTAATGACATCTTCTATTTGACGGCCCATGGAGATGCTTCCTTCTGGCCTAGCGCGGTTACGGACATATTCCTTTAGGACTCCCATGAACCTCTCAAAGGGGAACATATTGTGTAGAAATACGGGCCCAGAATGGCAATCTCTTCGACTAGATGAACTAGGACATGCGTCATGATATTGAACAAGGATGGTGGGAACACCAGCTCGAAACTGACAAGACATTGTGCAACGTCGCTCCTTAGCCTTGGTAGGATTTCTGGATCGATCACCTTCTGGGAGATTGCATTGAGGAATGCACATAGCTTCACAATGGCTAATCGAACGTTTTCCGGTAGAAGCCACCTCGATGCAACCGGAAGCAGTTGCGTCATAATCACGTGCCAGTCATGAGACTTTAGGTTTTGAAACTTTTTCTCTCCCATATTTATTATTCCCTATATATTCAACGAGAAGGCAGACGGGAGCTTCATACTGAGCAGGCATTCAAAGAAGATTTCCTTCTCTTCTCTGGTGAGAGCGTAGCTGGCAGGACCTTCATACTACTTTGGAGGCATGTTGTCTTTTTCGTGCAAATGTTGCAAGTCCTTCCGTGCCTCCGGTGTATCTTTTGTCTTCCCATACACGCCCAAGAAGCCTAGCAGGTTCACGTAAAGGTTCTTCGTCACGTGCATCACGTTGATTAAAGAGCGGGCCTCTAGGTCTTTCCAGTAGGGTAGGTCCCAAAATATAGATTTCTTCTTCCACATGGGTGCGCGTCCCTCACCGTCATTCGGAACAGATAGTCCACCGGGACCCTTTCCAAAGATTACGTGTAAATCATTGATTATAGCAAGTACATGATCACCGGTACGCATGGCAGGCTTCTTCTGGTGATCTGCCTCGCCTTTGAAATGCTTGCCTTTCTATCGACATTGATGGTTGGTCGGAAGAAATTGACGATGCCCCAAGTACACATTCTTCCTGCATTTGTCTAGGTATATACTTTCGGTGTCGGCTAAACAGTGCGTGCATGCGTGGTATCCCTTGTTTATCTGCCCTAAAAGGTTACTAAGAGCAGGCCAATCATTGATGGTTACAAACAGCAATGCATGCAGGTCAAATTCTTCCTGATCGAGCACATCCCACACACGTACACCGTTTCCATTCCACAACTATAAAATTTCTTCAACTAATGGCCTTAGGTACACAATAAATGAACCAAATAGTTATACAAGATAATATATACCACATCCGAATCATAGACATGACGAGGGCCGATGGGGGCGGATACCAAAACCATCGCACTATATAATAACAAGCAATAATAAAAGTAAGAAAATTAGGCAAGTATCTATCTAATCATACAAGTAAGAATTTTTCTTTTAGAAAGAAGATAAGAATAAGAGGCTCACCACGGTGATGCCGGCGACGAGATTGGCGCGGTAGATCGATGACAGTGAAGACAGGGACGGGACGTGACGGACCGCTAAACCTAGACAAATCTTGAGGAAAATGGAGCTTGGAGGTCGAGCTTGGAGAGGAGAAAGCTTAAGTAGTGTGGCTCGGGCATTTCATCGAACACCTCATGTGCATAGGAGGTGAGCTAGAGCACCACAAAGCTCTCCCCTCGCCTGCCAGAAAAACAGAGCAGTAGAGTGCTCTGCTCGCGGGCGAGGGGTATATATAGCCACCTGATTGGTCCCGGTTCATGGCTAGAACCGGGACTAAAGGCCACCCTTTGGTCCCGGTTCCAGCCACGAACCGGAACCAATGGATGTGGGCTAGGAGCGAGGCCCATTGGTCCCGGTTCGTGTCTGGAACCGGGACAAAAGGGTCCAGACGAACCGGGACCAATGCCCCACGAGGCCCGGCCGGCCCCCTGGGCTCACAAACCGGGACGTACGCCCCCATGGGTCCCAATTCGTGACTGAACCGGGACTAATGGGCTTCTACTAGTGACATGACGTCGGGCCGATTTCGTCCTGGTTACACGTTTTCCGTCGTTTTGGCCGTTTTGGTAACCGACGCCCACGTTTCGCCCGCCGCCCAGCCAAACGGCGTCCAGCCGTGTCCATTTGACGTTTGAACGATCGGCCCGGTTTTCACTGGAAACTCTGTCTCCCCAACTCGCAGCCCAGACTAGATGACGGATCTAAGCTCCATTAAACTGCAAAATCTTCATCAACATTGGCCTATGGTACATAATTTAGACCCTGGATCGTCGTGTGAGACTGTTATTCAACATAATATGATGCCTTGCCTCACCACAATGTTCCTATCTGCCAGTACTCCAACGTCAACTGAAAGCGAAGACCTACAAGGTTGGGACTGTTAGCTAGCAGGGCATGCCAAAGCACAGAGCAAAAGGTCTTTGTCGTGGTTCTAAGACTGCTAGTAGAATGGGGGTAGGTATGAGGAGGCAAGATTCTAGCTATGGCGAAGCTGTACACACAAGTTTTACGAGTTCAGGACCTTCGCGAAGGAAGTAATAGCCCTACGTCTCGGAGCCCTGAGGCGGTCGACTGGATTACGCGTGTGTGTGTTACAGGGGGTGCGAACCCTTGTGCCAGTGGAGAGGGGTGGCTTATATAGATTGCGCCCAGACCCCAGCCAGCCCACGTTACAAGGGGTTTAAGGTACATCAAGAGAGGGCATTACTCGTAACGCTAGTAATAAAGCAACATAAATGAGCATTAAGTCTATGAAGTAAACGTCCGACCGTTGCTGTGCAGAGTGACTTTAGATCTTCTGTCTATCGAGTGATAGTTGTCACGGTCGAGTGACTTCGAGTCTTCCGAGTGGAATGCTTCTGGTCGAGTGGATGATGCTATCCTTCGAATGCTTCTGGTTTTTGGGTGATGTCCTAGGCGAGGGTGTCTAGGTCAGGCCTATGACCCTACCCTAGGTACATAGCTTCGTCATTAGCCCCCAAATGGTTAAGGGTTCGAGTGGAGAAGGAGTTGAGAATACCTCCGATTCAATTTTTGCGCTTCGGAAGCGTCTTACTGGGATCAAATGAACAATCATGATGACTTCAACTTCTTTTTCAGTCGCCTTGATCCATTCTTGGTTTTGTCGAGTGAACTTTTATTGCTAAGCTTCGAGTGTTGGTATGGAAAAAATCTTTAGTCTGACAGCCTGCCCTGGTGCTCACGGATCTCGCGGAATTCGAATTTTGGGAAGCGCGCGGGGCGGAGGAGGCCGCAGTAATCGGGACGGATTAGGCAGGGCCGCCTCGATCTCTACGCCACCTTTTTCGCCACGTATCGCGCGCGCGACTGTTGCGGGATTTGATAGGATCGCCTGGGCCCACGGGTCAACCACTCGAAAACGACCTCATATAAGGTGCCGGACTGGGGTTTTTTGCACAGTGCGTTCCCATTCCTCTTCATTCTCCTCCGTTTTCTCCACCACATCCACCTCTGCTCTCGGCGCCGCCGCTCTGTTCGAGCTCCGCCCGCTGCAATGGGGAAGGAGAAGACAGTGGCCTTGGAGCGCGCGAAGAAGGCGATGGCGAAGGCGAAGGGGAAGAAGTCCAGCCGGGGAGGATCTTCGTCGAGGTCCGGCCTGCCGCGCGGCTGGATCCAGGGCGATTGGATTCGGTCGACGATCCGTCAGGACGACATCGACGATCTGGCCAAGGGGGGACTGATCCCCCACGAATCAGCGCGGCTCCTAGAGGGTGAGACCGAGCCGCGACCGTAGGAGGGTGAGTGCGTTCTCCTCGCCACTCACGTCGACCGCGGATTTTCTTTGCCTCCCCATCCTTTCTTCTGAGGTTTCTTGAACTTCTTTGGAGCACAACTTCATCACTTTTCCCCCAACACCATCGTGTATCTCGCTGCCTTCGTGTCCATGTGCGAGAATTTCCTGGGTTGTCGACCACATTGGGGCCTCGTCAAGCACATTTTCATGTGTCATCCTCAGTCGGTCAAGAAGGCCAATCGAGTGACGAGAGAACGCAAGTGATCCAGATGTGTGGGGGTCTTGGGATTCAAATGAGAGGTAAAAGCACTTTCCCATCCATGATCCTTCTCGAGTCAGTCCTAGGGTGGCAGCCGACCTGGTTCTACTGCAAAGACCAGCCGACTCTAGGTCAGACGACTGGACTTCCCTCCTTTTCCATGGCTCGAGTCGAGAAGTCCTCTGCCTTGAAAGTGACCCCAGAGGAGAAAGCGGAGGTGAAGGTGGTGGTCAAGCGAGTGGTCTAGCTCGTCCTTGATGGCGTGACCGGCATGGATCTGTTGGAGGTCTTCCTCAGACGATGCATTCAACCGCTTCAAGCTCGTGACCATACGGATCAAGCCAGAGGAAGTCGAAGAGGATACAATGGAGAAGTGGCAGAGGGGAATCACTGGCAATAAGGATAACCCCAGGGTGTCTAGGAGGATCCCTCCACTTGACAACTCGTGCGAACCAGACAAGGTCCAACTCTAAGTTGTCAAGTGTTTTCTTGATTTATCATGTAACTACTTGTTGTCAACTGACTGATTTTGGTTTCGCTTGTTGTCTTTCAGGCCCTTACTGAGATGTACTCGATGCCCAACGGGGAGCAGGAGCAGGATCCAGAGGGGGAGGCGAGCGGAGGCGAGAGTGGCGAGTGGCACTCTGATGGAGAAGAGGACGAGGAGAGCGACGACCCGAGTGATGAAGAAGAGGTCGACTCACCTCCCTATAGGGAAAGGCGATCCAAGCACACTCACGGTCTGGCAAGCATCCGCGGCAAAGCGACTGCACAGACCAGGTAGTCGTCAAAGCGCCCTCGGACGTCTTCTCCTGCGCCGACTAAGAAGGCGCCGAAGCAACCGAAAGTTGCGCCGTCAAAACCGCAGAAGGCCCTGCCCAAGATCAAAGTGGCCATCCCCATTGCTTCTGGGTAATAGTTGGACTTGATCTCTTGGTTTAGTACGAATCGAGTTTTGGTCGACTCGCTGTGGTAGACATGACCGACTGAATTTTGAAATTTGCAGTGCTGCTACCTCCGAGACTTCCGCTTACAAGAATGAAGATGAGGAAATGGAAGATGCAGTCACCTCCAACCCGGGTCCGACTCTCGTAATCCTGTCTTTATTGATTCTTTTTTGGTCGATTGAATTTCTGGTGATTGATTCTTTTTGCAGCCCCTCCCAATGTCATTGATCTTCCAGATGACGACGAGGATGTGCCGCTGAGGCCTCAGGGGAGAAGAAACAGGAAGGCGTCAGCTGGTAAAATGCCTCAGTCTACGTCAGCGACGGAAACGGCAATCCAGGAGGGCGGCAATGTCAATCGTACTTCTGTGACTTTCGCCGTACCATTGATGAGTGCTCAGCCTTCAGCGTCGACTCCAGCCGATCCATCTTCACCCTTTACTGCACATCACGTCCCAGAGGACCAAGTGGGCGCTGCTAAGGAAGCTATACGCCAGGCAGGCATCATGATGGAGCAGATGAAGATGGTCCGGGAAGCCAGTCAAGCTGCTTACGACGCCAGCTCAGCTCTTCAGAGCAACGTCCAGGTTGGTTGATCACCGACTGAGTCTTTAGCTTGTCGCTTGTTCTGTTAGGATATGCTACCTGAAAACTTTCCTTGAAGAATCTTTTCATCCGTCTGCATTTCGCATTTCTACACCCACTGGGTGTTTTGACTTGCCACTGAGCAAATTTGTATCTTGAGTCGACTAGGTTGTGTCGATTGAATCTTTGAACTAGTGGGGGCACGCTGAGTGCACCCACTGGGTGTAGTCCCCGAGACCATAGTTGACTGTTGGAAATATGCCCTAGAGGCAATAATAAAATGGTTATTATTGTATTTCCTTGTTCATGATAATTGTCTGTTGTTCATGCTATAATTGCATTAACTGGAAACCGTAATACATGAATGAACACATAGACCACAACATGTCCCTAGTAAGCCTCTAGTTGACTAGCTCGTTAATCAATAGATGGTTATGGTTCCCTGACCATGGACATTGGATGTCATTGATAACGGGATCACATCATTAGGAGAATGATGTGATGGACAAGACCCAATCCTAAGCATAGCACAAGATCGTGTAGTTCGTTTGCTAGAGCTTTTCTAATGTCAAGTATCATTTCCTTAGACCATGAGATTGTGCAACTCCCGGATACCGATAGGAGTGCTTTGGGTGTGCCAAACGTCACAACGTAACTGGGTGGCTATAAAGGTGCACTACGGGTATCTCCGAAAGTGTCTGTTGGGTTGGCACGAATCGAGACTGGGATTTGTCACTCCGTATGACGGAGAGGTGTCTCTGGGCCCACTCGGTAATGCATCATCATAATGAGCTCAATGTGACCAAGTGTTTGGTCACGGGATCATGCATTACGGTACGAGTAAAGTGACTTGCCGGTAACGAGATTGAACAAGGTATTGGGATACCTACGATCGAATCTCGGGCAAGTAACGTACCGATTGACAAAGGGAATTGTATACGGGATTGATTGAATCCTCGACATCGTGGAACATGTGGGAGCCAACATGGGTATCCAGATCCCGCTGTTGGTTATTGACCGGAGAGTCGTCTCGGTCATGTCTGCATGTCTCCCGAACCCGTAGGGTCTACACACTTAAGGTTCGGTGACGCTAGAGTTGTAGAGATATTAGTATGCGGTTAACCGAAAGTTGTTCGGAGTCCCGGATGAGATCCCGGACGTCACGAGGAGTTCCGGAATGGTCCGGAGGTAAAGATTTATATATGGGAAGTCCTATTTTGGCCACCGGAAAATGTTCGGGATTTTTCGGTATTGTACCGGGAAGGTTCTAGAAGGTTCCGAAGTGGGGCCCACCTGCATGGGGGGACCCACATGAACGTGGGTAGTGGGGGCAAGGCCCCACACCCCTGGTCAAGGCGCACCAAGATCCCACCTTAGAAGGAATAAGATCATATCCCGAAGGGATAAGATCAAGATCCCTAAAAAAGGGGGATAACAATCGGTGGGGAAGGGAAATGATGGGATTTCTTTCCCCCACCTTTGCCAACGCCCCAATGGACTTGGAGGGCAAGAAACCAGCCCCCTCCACCCCTATATATAGTGGGGAGGCGCATGGGAGCAGCACCCCAAGCCCTGGCGCCTCCCTCCCTCCCGTGACACCTCTTCCTCCCCGCTTGCGCTTGGCGAAGCCCTGCCGGGATCCCGCTACTTCCACCACCACGCCGTCGTGCTGCTGGATCTCCATCAACTTCTCCTCCCCCCTTGCTGGATCAAGAAGGAGGAGACGTCCCCGCTCCGTACGTGTGTTGAACGCGGAGGTGCCGTCCGTTCGGCGCTAGGATCATCGGTGATTTGGATCACGACGAGTACGACTCCATCAACCCCGTTCTCTTGAACGCTTCCGCTCGCGATCTACAAGGGTATGTAGATGCACTCCTCCCCTCTCGTTGCTAGCATCTCCTAGATTGATCTTGGTGACACGTAGGAAAATTTTGAATTTCTGCTACGTTCCCCAACAGTGGCATCATGAGCCAGGTCTATGCGTAGATTCTATGCACGAGTAGAACACAAAGTAGTTGTGGGCGATGATTTGTTCAATTTGCTTGCCGTTACTAGTCTTATCTTGATTCGGCGGCATTGTGGGATGAAGCGGCCCGGACCGACCTTACACGTACTCTTACGTGAGACAGGTTCCACCGACTGACATGCACTTGATGCATAAGGTGGCTAGCGGGTGTCTGTCTCTCCCACTTTAGTTGGATCAGATTCGATGAAAAGGGTCCTTATGAAGGGTAAATAGCAATTGGCATATCACCGTTGTGGCTTTTGCGTAGGTAAGAAACGTTCTTGCTAGAAACCCATAGCAGCCACGTAAAACATGCAACAACAATTAGAAGACGTCTAACTTGTTTTTGCAGGGTATGCTATGTGATGTGATATGGCCAAAAGGATGTGATGAATTATATATGTGATGTATGAGATTGATCATGTTCTTGTAATAGGAATCACGACTTGCATGTCGATGAGTATGACAACCGGCAGGAGCCATAGGAGTTGTCTTAATTTATTGTATGACCTGCGTGTCAATGAAAACGCCATGTAATTACTTTACTTTATTGCTAACCGTTAGCCATAGTAGTAGAAGTAATAGTTGGCGAGACAACTTCATGAAGACACGATGATGGAGATCATGATGATGGAGATCATGGTGTCATGCCGGTGACGAAGGTGATCATGCCGCGCCTCGAAGATGGAGATCAAAGGCGCAAGATGATATTGGCCATATCATGTCACTTTATGATTTGCATGTGATGTTTGTCATGTTTACATCTTATTTGCTTAGAACGACGGTAGCATAAATAAGATGATCCCTCACTAAAATTTCAAGAGATGTGTTCCCCCTAACTGTGCACCGTTGCGAAGGTTCGTTGTTTCGAAGCACCACGTGATGATCGGGTGTGATAGATTCTAACGTTCGCATACAACGGGTGTTGACGAGCCTAGCATGTACAGACATGGCCTCGGAACACAAGCAAAACACTTAGGTTGACTTGACGAGCCTAGCATGTACAGACATGGCCTCGGAACACAAGAGACCGAAAGGTCGAACATGAGTCGTATAGTAGATACGATCAACATGGAGATGTTCACCGATGATGACTAGTCCGTCTCACGTGATGATCGGACACGGCCTAGTCGATTCGGATCATGTATCACTTAGATGACTAGAGGGATGTCTATCTAAGTGGGAGTTCATTAAATAATCAGATGAACTTAATTATCATGAACATAGTCAAAAGGTCTTTGCAAATAATGTCGTAGCTTACGCTTTAGTTCTACTAAGATATGTTCCTAGAGAAAATTTAGTTGAAAGTTGATAGTAGCAATTATGCGGACTGGGTCCGTAAACTGAGGATTGTCCTCATTGCTGCACAGAAGGCTTATGTCCTTAATGCACCGCTCGGTGTGCTGAACCTCGAGCGTCGTTTGTGGATGTTGCGAACATCTGACATACACGTTTTGATGACTACGTGATAGTTCAGTGCGTAATGTTGAACGGTTTAAAATTGTGGCACCAAAGACGGTTTTGAAACGTCGCAGAACATATGAGATGTTCCAAAGACTGAAATTGGGATTTCAGACTAGTGCCCACGTCAAGAGGTATGAGACCTCTGACAAGTTTCTTAAGCCTGCAAACTAAGGGAGAAAAGCTCAATCGTTGAGCATGTGCTCAGATTGTCTGAGTACTACAATCACTTGAATCGAGTGGGAGTTAATCTTCCAGATGAGATAGTGATGGTTCTCCATAGTCACTGCCACCAAGCTATTAGAGCTTCGTGATGAACTATAACATATCAGGGATAGACATGATGATCCTTGAGCAACTCGCGATGTTTGACACCGCGAAAGTAGAAATCAAGTAGGAGCATCAATTGTTGATGGTTAGTAAAACCACTAGTTTCTAGAAGGGCAAGGGCAAGAAGGGATACTTCATGAAACGGCAAATCAGTTGCTGCTCTAGTGAAGAAACCCAAGGTTGAACCCAAACCCGAGACTAAGTGCTTCTGAAATGAGGGGAACGGTCACTGAAGCAGAACTACCCTAGATACTTCGTAGATGAGAAGGCTGGCAAGGTCGACAGAAGTATATTGGATATACATTATATTAATGTGTACTTTACTAGTACTCCTAGTAGCACCAGGGTATTAGATACCGGTTCGGTTGCTAAGTGTTAGTAACTCGAAATAAAAGCTGCGGAATAAACGGAGACTAGCTAAAGGTGAGATGACGATATGTGTTGGAAGTGTTTCCAAGGTTGATGTGATCAAGCATCGCATGCTCCCTCTACCATCGAGATTGGGGTTAAACCTGAATAATTGTTATTTGGTGTTTGCGTTGAGCATAGACATGATTGGATTATGTTTATCGCAATACGGTTATTCATTAAAGGAGAATAATGGTTACTCTGTCTATTTGAATAATACCTTCAATGGTCTTGCACCTAAAATGAATGGTTTATTGAATCTCGATCGTAGTGATACACATGTTCATGCCAAAAGATATAAGATAGTAATGATAGTACCACATACTTGTGGCACTGCCACTTGAGTCATATTGGTATAAAACGCATGAAGAAGCTCCATGTTGATGGATCTTTGGACTCACTCGTTTTTGAAAAGATTGAGACATGCGAACCATGTCTATTAGTATATATGCATGAAGAAAGTCCATACAGATGGATCATTTGGACTCACTTGATTTTGAATCACTTGAGACATGCAAATCATACCACATGGGCAAGATGACTGAAAGGCCTCGTTTTCAGTAAGATGGAACAAGAGAGCAACTTGTTGGAAGTAATACATTTGATGTGTGCAGTCCAATGAGTGCTGAGGCACGCAGTGGATATCGTTATGTTCTTACTTCACAGATGATTTGAGTAGATGCTGAGAATATTTACTTGATGAAACACAAGTCTGAATTATTGAAAGGTTCAAGTAATTTCAGAGTGAAGTTGAAGATCGTCGTGACAAGAGGATAAAATGTCTGTGATATGATCATAGAGATGAATATCTGAGTTACGAGTTTGGCACACAATTAAGAAATTGTGGAAATTGTTTCACGACTAATACCGCCTGGAACACCATATTGTGATGGTGTGTCCGAACATCATAACTGCACCCTATTGGATATGGTGCATACCATGATGTCTCTTATCGAATTACAACTATCGTTTATGGGTTAGGCATTAGAGACAACCGCATTCACTTTAAATAGGGCACCACGCAATTCCGTTGAGACGACACCGTATGAACTATGGTTTAGAGAAACCTAAGCTGTCGTTTCTTAAAAGTTTGGGGCTGCGACGCTTATGTGAAAAAGTTTCAGGCTGATAAGCTCGAACCCAAAGCGGATAAATGCATCTTCATAGAATACCCAAAACAGTTGGGTATACCTCCTATTTCAGATCTGGAAGCAAAAGTGATTGTTTCTAGAAACGGGTCCTTTCTCGAGGAAAAGTTTCTCTCGAAAGAATTGAGTGGGAGGATGGTGGAGACTTGATGAGGTCATTGAACCGTCACTTCAACTAATGTGTAGCAGGGCACAGGAAGTTGTTCCTGTGGCACCTACACCAATTGAAGTGGAAGCTTATGATAGTGATCATGAAACTTCAGATCAAGTCACTACCAAACCTCATAGGACGACAAGGATGCGTACTACTTCAGAGTGGTACGTAATCCTGTCTTGGAAGTCATGTTGCTAGACAACAATGAACCTACGAGCTATGGAGAAGCGATGGTGGGCCCGGATTCCGACGAATGGCTCGAGGCCATAAAATCCGAGAGGATCCATGTATGAAAACAAAGTATAGACTTTGAAAGAACTACTTGATGGTCGTAAGGCTGTTGGGTACAGATGGATTTTAAAGGGAAGACAGACAATGATGGTAAGTGTCACCATTAAGAAAGCTCGACTTGTCGTTAAGATGTTTTCCGGCAAGTTCAAGGAGTTGACTGCGATGAGACTTTCTCACTCGTAGCGATGCTAAGAGTCTGTTAGAATTATATTAGCAGTTACTGCATTATTTATGAAATCTTGCAGATAGGATGTCAAAACATTGTTTCCTCGACGATTTTCTTGAGGAAAGGTTGTATGTGATACAACCAGAAGGTTTTGTCAATCCTGAAAGATGCTAACAAGTATGCAAAGCTCCAGCAATCCTTCTAAGGATTGGAGTAAGCATCTCGGAGTTGGAATGAACGCTTTGATGAGATGATCAAAGATTTTGGGTTTATACAAAGTTCATGAGAAACTTGTATTTCCAAAGAAGTGAGTGGGAGCACTATAGAATTTTTGATGAGTATATGTTGTTAACATATTGTTGATCAGAAATGATGTAGAATTTCTGGAAAGCATCCAGGGTTATTTGAAAAGTGTTTTTAATGGAAAACCTGGATTAAGCTACTTGAACATTGAGCATCAAGATCTATAAGGATAGATCAAAAACGCTTAATAGTACTTTCAAATGAATACATACCGTGACAAGATTTTGAAGGAGTTCAAAATAGATCAGCAAAGAAGGAGTTCTTGGCTGTGTTACAAGGTGTGAGTATTGAGTAAGACTCAAGACCTGACCACGGCAGAAGAAAGAGAAAGGACGAAGGTCGTCCCCTATGCTTTAGACGTAGGCTCTACAATATGCTATGCTGTGTACCGCACCTGAAGTGTGCCTTGCCATGAGTTAGTCAAGGGGTACAATAGTGATCCAGGAAGGGATCACATGACAGCGGTCGAACTTATCCTTAGTATCTAGTGGACTAAGGAATTTTCTCGATTATGGAGGTGGAAAGGGGGTTCGTCGTAAAGGGTTACGTCGATGCAAACTTTGACACTAATCCGGATGACTCTGAGTAGTGAACCGGATTCGTATAGTAGAGCAGTTATTTGGAATAGCTCCAAGTAGCGCGTGGTAGCTGCATCTACAAGATGACATAGAGATTTGTAAAGCACACACGGATCTGAATGTTGCAGACCCGTTGACTAAAACCTCTCTCGTAAGCATAACATGATCAAACCCTAGAACTCATTGAGTGTTAATCACATGGTGATGTGAACTAGATTATTGACTCTAGTAAACTCTTGGGTATTAGTCACATGGCGATGTGAACTTTGAGTGTTAATCACATGGTGATGTGAACTAGATTATTGACTCTAGTGCAAGTGGGAGACTGTTGGAAATATGCCCTAGAGGCAATAATAAAATGGTTATTATTGTATTTCCTTGTTCATGATAATTGTCTGTTGTTCATGCTATAATTGTATTAACTGGAAACCGTAATACATGTGTGAATACATAGACCACAACATGTCCCTAGTAAGCCTCTAGTTGACTAGCTCGTTGATCAATAGATGGTTATGGTTTCCTGACCATGGACATTGGATGTCATTGATAACGGGATCACATCATTAGGAGAATGATGTGATGGACAAGACCCAATCCTAAGCATAGCACAAGATCGTGTAGTTCGTTTGCTAGAGCTTTTCTAATGTCAAGTATCATTTCCTTAGACCATGAGATTGTGCAACTCCCGGATACCGTAGGAATGCTTTGGGTGTACCAAACGTCACAACGTAACTGGGTGGCTATAAAGGTGCACTACAGGTATCTCCGAAAGTGTCTGTTGGGTTGGCACGAATCGAGACTGGGATTTGTCACTCCGTATGACGGAGAGGTATCTCTGGGCCCACTCGGTAATGCATCATCATAATGAGCTCAATGTGACCAAGTGTTTGGTCACGGGATCATGCATTACGGTACGAGTAAAGTGACTTGCCGGTAACGAGATTGAACAAGGTATTGGGATACCGACGATCGAATCTCGGGCAAGTAACGTACCGATTGACAAAGGGAATTGTATACGGGATTGATTGAATCCTCGACATCGTGGTTCATCCGATGAGATCATCGTGGAACATGTGGGAGCCAACATGGGTATCCAGATCCCGCTGTTGGTTATTGACCGGAGAGTCGTCTCGGTCATGTCTGCATGTCTCCCGAACCCGTAGGGTCTACACACTTAAGGTTCGGTGACGCTAGAGTTGTAGAGATATTAGTATGCGGTTAACCGAAAGTTGTTCGGAGTCCCGGATGAGATCCCGGACGTCACGAGGAGTTCCGGAATGGTCCGGAGGTAAAGATTTATATATGGGAAGTCCTATTTTGGCCACCGGAAAATGTTCGGGATTTTTCGGTATTGTACCGGGAAGGTTCTAGAAGGTTCCGAAGTGGGGCCCACCTGCATGGGGGGACCCACATGAACGTGGGTAGTGGGGGCAAGGCCCCACACCCCTGGTCAAGGCGCACCAAGATCCCACCTTAGAAGGAATAAGATCATATCCCGAAGGGATAAGATCAAGATCCCTAAAAAAGGGGGATAACAATCGGTGGGGAAGGGAAATGATGGGATTTCTTTCCCCCACCTTTGCCAACGCCCCAATGGACTTGGAGGGCAAGAAACCAGCCCCCTCCACCCCTATATATAGTGGGGAGGCGCATGGGAGCAGCACCCCAAGCCCTGGCGCCTCCCTCCCTCCCGTGACACCTCTTCCTCCCCGCTTGCGCTTGGCGAAGCCCTGCCGGGATCCCGCTACTTCCACCACCACGCCGTCGTGCTGCTGGATCTCCATCAACTTCTCCTCCCCCTTGCTGTATCAAGAAGGAGGAGACGTCCCCGCTCCGTACGTGTGTTGAACGCGGAGGTGCCGTCCGTTCGGCGCTAGGATCATCGGTGATTTGGATCACGACGAGTACGACTCCATCAACCCCGTTCTCTTGAACGCTTCCGCTCGCGATCTACAAGGGTATGTAGATGCACTCCTCCCCGCTCGTTGCTAGAATCTCCTAGATTGATCTTGGTGACACGTAGGAAAATTTTGAATTTCTGCTACGTTCCCCAACATTGACTGCGGGCAGTCGACTGTGGTTTGAGAATCTGAATTTTCCACTCGGCCTGGACGGACCGTGTCGAGTGGAACCTGAACCAGTGGGGGCACGCTAAGTGCACCCACTGGGTGTAGTCCCCGAGACCGTGGTCGACTTCGGGCAGTCGACTATGGTCTGAGAACAACTTCCTTCTTCTTTTTACACTCGGCCTGGACAGACCATGTCGAGTGGAAACTGGACCAGTTGGGGCACGCTAAGTGCACCCACTGGGTGTAGTCCCCGAGACTACTGTTGGATGTTTGATTCGCCAGTAGTCTTAAAAGTTGTTGAATTTATCAGACTATTTCTCCTGAAGTAACCAATCTTTCCATTTGTCGATTGACTGTCTTTTGATTACAGAAATCTTGTGACTTGGAGCTCGTTTTTCCGACCTGGAGAAGAAGCAGATTCAGCTCAACCTCGACCTGGAGCTGGCCAAGACAAACTTGCAAAAGGCCAAGGATGAAGCCACTGGTATGAAAAACCTTATCGACGGATTTGCTTTTGAACCGGATGTTATTTGCTTTTTCTGAATCGAGCGTTATTTCTTTCAGAGACCCTGAACCAGGCTCTGGCGAAGAAGGATCAAGACCTTGCAGCCGCACAGAAAACAGCTGATGAGAAAACTACACTCGCTGAACAGAAGCTAGCTTCAGTCGGCAAACTGGAGGAAGAGAACGCCAAACTAAAAACTGCCCTTGATGAAGCCAACAAGGAGGTGACTCGTCTGAAGAAGGGCAAGAAGGATCTGACTGAAAAGATAGAAGGCATTGCTCGCAAGAGGGACGATCTGGAGAGCTATTTGGGAGGGCTTGCTAAGAAGCTATTCGTCATGCTTGAAGGTATTTTCCTTTGTCCGACTGACTTGTTACTGTCGACTCGATATATAACCACTGATGTATTGTGTTGAGCAGAATTTTGCCGGAACTTTGAGGAAGAGACTGGGAAAATTGAGACAAACTTGGACCCCATCATGTCCCCTGTTAAAGACGAGCTGCCATGAATGTGCTCCGATTTGAGTCTCGTGTTGCTAGCGTTGTTGACTACCTTGCTCGACTGAAGGTTGTGGTGTCGAGGATCGATACAGCACTCTGGCCAAGGGCGACGGTTCCGAATGACCTCGAGTCTTTGATGACTCCACTTAATGAGATCCCCAGTCCAGTGCAGGAATGGAAGAAATCTTCTACTCGATGCGGTGTTGATGTGGCCCTGTCCCTGGTTCGTGTCCATTGCAAGGGAGCGCGAGAAGAGAAGCTGGCGGCAATCAAGGTGGCCAATACAAAAAGGCATGACTTCCAATCCGTCATGGAAACCTTCATTGCTGCTGCCACTCGGATCGCTGACGGAATTGACCTGGACGAGTTCGTTGAGCCTGCTAGCCCAACTCCTGCGGAGTGAACAAACTTTATGCCTCACTTTAAATTTGCCTCGGAATGCCGAGTGATTTTGTAACCGTTAAAATCCTTCGGGCTTGATGCCCGAGTACTTAAATCCGTGGTCCGGAACCTGAGGATTTATCCGAACTTGGTTTATCTCTGAATATGCTTGTGTTTTGCCTTTGAGTGGAACTTGTTCTTCACTCGGAATAGTCTTTGAACTTGTGCTGCAGCTCTGAGGGGGAAGGTAACAGTCGACCTGCACCTCGTCGTCCTTGTGGATCAGGATGGAGCGCACGTTGTACTTGTGGCGCAGCTCTGAGGAGATGGTCGCAGTCGACCTGCACCTCGTCGTCCTTGCGGATCAAGATGGAGTGCACGTTGTACTTGTGGCGCAGCTCTGAGGAGAAGGTCGCAGTCGACCCGCACCTCGTCGTCCTTGCGGATCAGGATTTAGCGCACGTTGTACTTGTGGCGTAGTTCTGAGGAGAAGGTCGCAGTCGACCTGTACCTCGTCGTCCTTGAGGATCGGAATGTGTTTTAAACTTAGGCGAGTACTGGACTGCAGCTAAGCACCCGAGTGAGAGGGTTGCTCACCACTCGGTAGGATTTTTTAAACTTAGGCGAGTACTGGACTGCAGCTAAGCCCCCGAGTGAGAGGGTTGCTCACCACTCGGTAGGATTTTTTAAACTTAGACGTGTACTAGACTGCAGCTAAGCCCCCGAGTGAGAGGCTTGCTTACCACTCGGTAGGATTTTTCAAACTTAGGCGAGTACTGCACTGCAGCTAAGCCCCCGAGTGAGAGGGTTGCTCACCACTCGGTAGGATTTTTTAAACTTAGGCGAGTACTGGACTGCAGCTAAGCCCCCGAGTGAGAGGCTTGCTCACCACTCGGTAGGATTTTTCAAACTTAGGCGAGTACTGGACTGCAGCTAAGCCCCCAAGTGAGAGGCTTGCTCACCACTCGGTAGGATTTTTCACACTTAGGCGAGTACTGGACTGCAGCTAAGCCCCCGACTGAGAGGCTTGCTCACCACTCGGTAGGATTTTTCAAACTTAGGTGAGTACTGGACTGCAGCTAAGCCCCTGAGTGAGAGGCTTACTCGCCTCTCGGTAGGATTTTTCACACTTAGGCGAGTACTGAACTGCAGCTAAGCCACCGAGTGAGAGGCTTGCCCGCCAGTCGATAGGATTTCTCACACTTAGGCGAGTAATGGACTGCAGCTAAGCCCCCGAGTGACAGGCCTTCTCACCACTCGGTAGGATTTTTCAAACTTAGGCGACATGGATTCGTAGCTAAGCCTCCGAGTGAAAGGCTTGCTCATCACTCGGTAGGATTTTTCCAACTTAGGCGAAACAGGTTCGCAGCTAAGCCACCCACTGGGGGATTTAGAGCATATAAAAAAGGAATAACAATCATTTATGAGACTGTAAAAACTGTGTCTTTGATAATCAAACTAGAAGGTATTTCTTATTACATCTCAACAGTCTGAATGCTTAAGTGTAAAAGGCGCGGAGCAGCTCCGCATTCCGAGCGCGTGGCTCGTCTTTCTTGTGCTCGACGTTGTAAAGGTGGTACGCTCTGTTGTGGAGCACTTTGGTGACAATGAAGGGGCCTTCCCAAGCAGGAGCAAGCTTGTGTGGTTTCTGCTGATCCACTCGAAGAACCAAGTCTCCCTCTTGAAATGCTCGACCCCTCACGTTTCTGGCGTGGAATCGATGCAGGTCTTGCTGATAAATGGTCGACCGGATCAGGGCCATCTCTCTTTCCTCTTCCAGGAGATCAACTGCATCTTGCCATGCCCGTTCTGCTTCATCTTCTGAGAAAAGCTCGACTCGCGGTGCATTGTGAAGCAAGTCACTCGGAAGTACAGCCTCAGCTCCATAGACCAAGAAGAATGGAGTTCGGCCAGTCGGCCGATTAGGAGTTGTCCTCAATCCCCAAAGCACTGATGGAAGTTCATCGACCCAGGCGCCTGCTGCATGCTTGAGATTGCGCATCAATCGGGGTTTCAGTCCTTTGAGAATCAATCCGTTTGCTCTTTCAGCTTGTCCATTCGACTGGGGATGGGCGACTGAAGCATAGTCGACTCAAGTGCCTTGGGAAGCGCAGAAGGCTCTGAACTCATCAGAATCGAAGTTCGAACCATTTTCAGTGATGATGCTGTGCGGAACACCATATCCGAATGTTAACTCTCTGATGAAGCTGACAGCAATACTGGCTTCAAGAGTTTTGATAGGCTTGGCTTCGATCCATTTAGTAAACTTGTCGACTGCCACGCGCACATGAGTGAAGCCGCTCCTACCAGTCCTCAGAGGCCCAACCATATCCAATCTCCAAACAGCAAAGGGCAGACGAGTGGAATGGTCTTCAGGGCTGATGCAGGCTTGTGAGACATGTTGCAGTAAAACTGGCAACCTTCACATTTGTCGACTATTTCTTTCGCCATTTCATTTGCTCGTGGCCAATAAAATCCCGCTCGGTATGCTTTGGCCACAATGGTCTGAGAGGACGCATGGTGACCACAGGTCCCCGAGTGGATGTCGTTGAGGATCACTCGACCTTCTTCTGGTGTTATGCATTTCTGGCTGACTCCAGTTACACTTTCTCTGAACAGCTGTCCTCTTATCACAGTAAAGGCTTTGATCGACGGACGATCTATTGAGCCTCTTCTTCATCCTCTGGGAGTTCCTTCCTAAGAATGTACGCGATGTACGGCACTGTCCAGTCAGGAGTGATGACCAAAACCTGCATGATCAAGTCGACCACGGCTGGGACTTCGACTTCAGTCGGATCAGTGGCACTCTTTGGTTGTGGGGGCTCTTCAGTGAAAGGATCTTCCTGAACTGAAGGTGAATGAATATGTTCCAAAAACACATTGCTGGGAATGGCCTCCCTCTTGGAACCTATCTTTGCCAAATCATCAGCTGCTTTATTTTTCAATCGGGGTATGTGACGGAGCTCTAACCCCTCAAACTTCTTCTCTAACTTTCTCACTGCATTGCAATAACCAGTCATAGCTGGGCTCCTGATGTCCCATTCCTTCATTACTTGATTAACCACCAAATCTGAGTCACCGTAGACCATTAGGCGACGGACGCCGAGCGAAATGGCCATATGCAATCCGTACAAAAGTGCTTCGTATTCAGCCTCATTGTTGGAGGAATCGAAATGAATTTGAAGAACGTAGTTGAGTCTGTCTCCTCGGGGGGATACCAATACCACTCCAGCACCCGAACCATTCAGCATCTTGGATCCATCAAAGAACATGGTCCAATGCTCCGAGTGGACCTGAGTCGGTAGTTGCTGCTCAACCCACTCGGCGAGGAAATCTGCTATTGCTTGGGACTTGATAGCTTTCTTTGCCTCAAACTTGATGTCCAAGGGAAGGAGTTCAATCGCCCACTTTGCCACTCGAGCAGTTGCATCTCTGTTGTTAAGAATTTCTGACAATGGTGCGTCGCTGACGACTGTAATGGAGTGATCAGAGAAATAATGCGCAACCTTCTTCGTGGTCATATAAATTCCATAGACAAGCTTCTGATAATGTGGATATCTTTTCTTGGATGGAGTCAAAACTTCAAAAACATAGTACACTGGGCGCTGAACTTTATAGGCTTTTCCTTCTTCTTCCCGCTCGACCGTGAGTACTGTACTGACAACTTGTCCAGTGGCTGCAATATAAAGCAGTAAAGGCTCTTTGCTGATTGGGGCAGCGAGCATCGGCTGGGTGGAAAGCAGGGCTTTGAGCTCTGCAAATGCTGCGTCAGCTTCAGGAGTCCACTCGAACTTATCAGATTTCTTCATCATTCGGTAAAGAGGCAATGCCTTTTCACCGAGACGAGAGATGAATCGACTCAAGGTGGCCAAACAACCAGTAAGCTTCTGGACATCATGCACACGCACAGGGCGCTTCATCTGAAGTATGGCACCAACTTTCTCTGGGTTTGCGTCGATCCCTCGTTCGGAAAAGAGGAAACCGAGTAACTTTCCACCAGGAACTCTGAATGTGCACTTTGATGGATTAAGCTTGATATCGTACCTTCTCAGGTTGGCAAAGGTTTCAGCAAGGTCAGCCAGCAGGTCGGAACCTTTACGCGTCTTGACCACAATGTCATCCATGTATGCTTCCACATTCCGACTGATTTGAGTGAGTAGACACTTCTGAATCATCCTCATAAATGTGGCACCAGCGTTCTTGAGGCCGAATGGCATGGTGACATAACAAAAACACCCGAATGGAGTGATGAAAGCTGTTTTTATCTCATCGGGTCCATACAGTCGGATCTGATGGTACCCGGAATACGCGTCCAAAAAAGACAAACGCTCACACCCCGCAGTCGAGTCGACGATCTGGTCGATGCGGGGGAGAGGAAAATGATCTTTCGGGCAGGCCCGATTGATATGCTTGAAGTGAATGCACATGCGAAATGAGTCGTCCTTCTTGGGGACCATGACAACATTGGCGAGCCACTCGGAGTGGAAAATCTCTCGGATGAACTCACCTGCCAGGAGCCGAGCCACTTCCTCACCAATTGTCTTTCTCTTCTGTACGGCGGACCGTCGAAGATGTTCTTTGACTGGTTTCACTTTCGGGTCAACTCGCAAATGGTTCTCAGCCAGTCCCCTGGGTACACCCGGCATGTCAGAAGGTTTCCATGCAAAGATGTCCCAGTTCTCACGGAGGAACGGGATGAGCGCTTCTTCCTATTTGCTGTCGAGTGATGTTGAAATATGTGTAGGAGCAGCATTAGGATCGGTCGGGTGAATATGAATCGGCTTCGTTTCACCAGACGACTGAAATGCAGAATCTGTGGCAGGCTTCTTAGCTCGCAAGAAATCACTCGGGTCTGCATTCTTCTGGTATTCTTGCATTTCGACTGCTGCCATTTGTGCATCGGCAATTTTTGAGCCCTTCTGGAAGCACTCTTCTGCCTCTCTGGGACCAGGCATCTTCAGTTTGAGGTACACGTAACATGGTCGAGCCATAAAACGTGCATAAGCAGGCCTACCCAGAATAGCATGATAAGCACTCTGGAAATCCACTACTTCAAATGTCAACTTTTCCTTGCGGTAATTCCTGGAATCACCGAAAACCACATCAAGGGCGATCTAGCCGAGTGATTCAGCCTTCTTGCCGGGTATAACGCCATGGAAACTCATATTGCTTTCACTAAGCTTGGACATCGAAATGCCCATTCCCTTCAAGGTTTCGGCATAAAGGATATTCAGGCAGCTACCACCATCCATCAGCACTTTGGTCAGTGGAGTGCCTTCTACAACTGGGTCGACCACCAACGCTTGCCTCCCAGGGGTGGCTATACGTGCTGGATGATCAGACTGGTCGAATGTGATGGCAGTCTGAGACCACTTCAAATAACTGGGTTTTGCCGGAGCAACCATGTTCACTTCTCTGTTGATAACTTTGAGTCGACTTTTGCTCTCCACATCGGCAAAAATCATCAGAGTGGAATTGACGTTGGGAAAACCATCGTCATCTTCTTCCTTATCCTCATCCTTGTCCAACTCCTTTTCCTTCTCATTGGGTTGCTTTTCTCGGAACTGCTGGATCAGAACTCGACACTGTCGAGTGGTATGTTTAGCATAAATCAGATTACCTTCCTCATCTTTCTTGATGTGAATGTGGCATGGTAAATCCAACACATCATTTCTGGCTTGATCTTTCACTTTCTTGGGGGTCCAGGGCCCTTTGGGCTTCCCCTTGAACTTTCCTTGAGCCACGACTAAAGCTTCACCAGGAGCAGCTAGCTCGGCTTTGCGCTTCTGTTTCCGATTGGAATTCCCTCCTCCGGTTTCCTGGACGACTGTTTTGTGCTTGCCACTCCGGAGTGGGTCTTCCTCTTTGCCGTTAGCGTATTTGGTGGCAATCTCCATCATCCGAGTCAGGGACATATCCCCTGTCCGACTGAATTTCAGATTCAACTCTCGATACTTAACGCCTTCTTTGAAGGCACAAACTGCTTGGTGATCTGACACATTCTCCACTGTATGGTGCAACGTGATCCATCTCTGGATATAGTCTCTCAGGGTTTCATTCAGTTTTTGCACGCAGTGCTGCAATTCTGTTAACCCTGCTGGCCGTTTGCAAGTACCTTCAAAAGTTCTAACAAACACTCGGGCAAGTTCCTCCCAACTGAATATACTGCCAGGTGCTAACTGAGTCAACCATGCCCTGGCCAAGCCATCCAACAAAAGAGGAAGGTGCTTCATGGCCACTTCGTCATTGCCGCCACCAATCTGTACAGCCACTCGGTAATCCTCAAGCCAAGTGTCAGGCTTGGACTCACCGGTAACTTGCTGACTCCAGTCGCCAACCTGAAGTTGGGAGGAATCACTGCGGCCCTGATGGCCCTGCTGAAACACTCTAGACCTAAAACATGCACTCTGCTGCCAGTCGGGTGATCTCTATCATGGCCCTCTTTGTGTGCTCTGTTAATGTCAACTAGACCTTGAACGAGAATAGATCTCGCATCAAAGCCTGGCTCCCTTGGGTTGACTGGTATTCTTCGCTCGCCGCTGTGAGGGCGTCTGTCATCGTGTTGCCGAGGCACATATGATCCACTCCTGGGAGGGGGTGTGGGCACTCGACGACGGTCATCGCGACCGAGTCGGTGCTCATACTGCTCGTGGTTTCTGTACTGATCTTGTCGGTGCCCACGTCCCTCACACCGCGGGGCGATCTTGGGCTGTGGGCCGACTGAATTGTATTTGCCATCACAGACCTGCTATGAATCCTATTCCGCGACTGAGACACTGCTGTGTTCTGCTCTCCGGCTGCTCGGAGCAAGGCCCGGATCTGCATCAAACCTCTGCCAGCTTCCGACTGGGAAGGCTGAATTGACTCTGCTATTCGGGTTGCAGCTGGGAGATTTTGAATCGGAGTGCGGTATACCTGAGGTTGAGGCGGAAAAAGCCGTCGTCGACTGGATCCAGGGATCCGCTGCCGAGCACGCTCGTCGAGAGCATGCTATAGGTTCTCCAGTCGAGTGCGCTCAGCCAAGTTGGTCAGGCATGCCTCCTCCAAGGCCCGGGCCTCGGGGGTTTCTCCAACGATGGGAGTGTGAAGTGCATCCATATTGCGGCGGCGAAGCTCTTCCCTCTACTGCGAAGAAAGGGGCTCGGGGCGGTACTCCTCGTGAACGCGTGACGGGTCACCGCCACCATCACCGCAGTCATCGCGGGGGAAGCCAGGAGGACTGCGTAGTCCGTTAACCATTAAGACTTCAGCCGTGGGATCGCTGCTATCGCACTCGGATGCGGTCTGGACGGAGCCAGTCGAACAGGCCGTAGAGAGTTTCGTCGGGCTCAATTGCCGCGACTTGTGGGGTGGCCGACTGACGGGCCACCGCGTGCCTCACCCACCGCTGAAGCCGTGACCGACCGGATCGCTTGCGCCGGCGATCAGCGGGGAGCGAGGATGCCACGGGAGCCGACCGATACTGGGTCGACGGCTGCCGGAGAAGGACGCCGCGGACGCACGCGTGATAGTGCGTCGCCCCGCGGACGGGGAGCACCTCAACGTCGAGAGGAGCTTCCTGAAGCAAGGCGGAGTCGTCGGCAACGAAGACGAGCGCGTCGAGACGGATCTCGCGGCCCTCAGCCAACCCACCACCGGAAACCATGATGATGGGAATCGGAAAAATCGCAACTTCACCACAAAGTCGCTAAGACACCTTCCCCACGGTGGGCGCCAACTGTCGTGGTTCTAAGACTGACACTAGAATGGGGGGTAGGTATGAGGAGGCAAGATCCTAGCTATGGCGAAGTTGTACACACGAGTTTTACGAGTTCAGGCCCTTCGCGGAGGAAGTAATAGCCCTACGTCTCGGAGCCCTGAGGCGGTCGACTGGATTATGCGTGTTTGGGTGTGTTACAGGGGGTGCGAACCCTTGTGCCAGTGGAGGGGGTGGCTTATATAGAGTGCGCCCAGGCCAACCCACGTTACAAGGGGTTTAAGGTACATCAAGATAGGGTGTTACTGGTAACGCTAGTAATAAAGCGACATAAATGATCATTATGTCTATGAAGTAAACGTCCGACCGTTGCTGTGCAGTGTGACTTTAGATCTTCTGCCTGTCGAGTGATAGTTGTCACGGTCGAGTGACTTCGAGTCTTCCGAGTGGAATGCTTCTGGTCGAGTGGATGATGCTATCCTTCAAATGCTTCTGGTTTTAGGGTGATGTCCTAGGGGAGGGTGTCTAGGTGAGGCCAATGACCCTACCCTAGGTACATAGCTTCATCAGTCTTCGACTCTCTTGTTATGTTGATGTGTTGTAGCCTTTGGAAGCAACAAAATGCGCGAGCATTCACTGATACACATTTGCATGTCAATGGAAGCACCCTGGTGGCTCAAATAATGGATGAGTTCAAGCTTTGGGAGATAGCTGGGGCAAAGGAGCTTGAGCTTGTAGAGATTAGTTAGAGTATCTCCAACGGCGGCGCGCTAAAAAAAACATGTTTATTGCATGCACGGGGTGTTAGACCATCTCCAACAAACGCACAACAATCATGCGCGCGCTATACTCGTTTCAGCGGGCGGTGGAAAATTGCATCCTGCGCCGCTTATTTCATGCGCCCGCTCCCGCGCGCTGGACAGCAACGACTCATGCGCAACTTGGACCAACCGACAGATCTGAGACCTCCAGGGGCTGACGCCGCCGCCCGCACCTTCCCCGTTTGCTCTGACGACCCGTTGGCGCTCCCCCCGCCTATCCCGCGCGCCGCCGCTGCTTCCTCCACGTCATTTCCTCGCCATCTCCCCTAGAGCACTCCATTCCTCTAACGAAAAGCGCCCGGCATCCATTTGCAGCTCGGCACACACAAGGTGTTTAATAAAATGCTTGCAAGGTATATGTATATGTATCTGTTCAACTTTATATTTTGTAGATGAATTTGTAGCATGTTGTTTGTAGTTTGAAACTAGTTTAAATTCAAAATTATAGATGAGTTCATCCTATGATTCTTCTGATGAAGAATTTGATATTCAAGAGGAGGGGGACTTCACAATGATCGTAGCTATACACGTCAATAAAAAGCCAAAACACGGTGGTTCGGTTTTCGTTCGTCAGAAATTTTGGAGGGATAAGATCGATGCCCACGACAGATTGATGAGGCACCGTTTTGCGGAGAATCCCACATACCCCGAGTCCTACTTTCGGCGCCATTTTAGGATGAGCATCGAGTTGTTCAAATGCATTGCGGAGAAACTGACGAGCCATGATCTGTTTTTTCAATAAAGGATTAATGCCACCAGAGAACTCGGCCATAACATCTTTCAAAAGGTGACCGCCGCTTTGTGTATGCTTGCATACGGTATTCCGGTGGATCTCATTGGTGACCACTTGGCCATGGGTGAGAGTCAAGCCATCATGTGTGTCAAGCGCTTCGCAGTCGGAATTGTGCAAGTGTTTGGTTTAGAATATTTGAGAGCTTCCAATGCCGAAGACACCGCAAGGCTTTTGAAGATGAACAAAGCCCGCTGCTTCCCATGTATGCTTGGCCCAATAGATTGCATGCATTGAAGTTGGAAGAACTGTCCTAAGGCATGGCATGGACAATTCCACGACCAGAAAAGGGTTCCACTATAATCCTTGAAGCAGTGGCCGATCAGGAGACTTGGATTTGGCATGCTTTTTTCTGTATGCCTGGATCTTTGAATGACATCAACGTTCTTAATCGGTCACCACTCAGGAATAATATTGCAAATGGTGAAACTACACCGGGGGAGTTTGTAGGGCCATACATACAACTATGGCTACTGTCTTGCAGATGGCATCTATCCAAAGTGGCAAACATTTGCGAAGCCGGTGAAAAAACCGAAAGGTAAGAAAAATCTTGATTTCCACAATGCTCGGGCGGTGGGTAGGAAAGATGTGGAGAGAGCTTTCGGAATTTTACAAGCCCAATTTGCTATTGTGAGAGGTCCGACTAGATTTTGGAATCAAAAGATCCTTTAGTAGATCATATTGCAGGAATCCCAATTGGCGATATATAGATGATGGATGCATGCACACTACTATATAACATGCATGCATGGTAGCGGTAGAAAACCATTTCTCGCGGTGTTATCGTCTAGGCACGTAATCAACACGACGAGAAACGACGACCTTGCATAGAGAGCTGCTTGCTTGATTAATGATTAGCCGGTGCCGCCGAGCACGAACTTGAGCTTCTTGACCTGCGCGTCGTCGAGGAAGGTGACGGTCTCAACGACGGCGGACGGGAGGTTGTTGGCGAAGAGCGCGTAGTCGGTGATCTGCAGGCCAGGGTTGGGGCCGCTGAAGGCGACGAGGGCGACGGCCGGGGAGCTACCGCCGTTGTACTGGTAGTGGAGCAGGCCCTGGGGGAAGACCATGATGTCGCCCTTGTAGAGCGTCTTGGTGTAGACGGTGTTAGAGGAGGAGCTGATGAAGCCGGCGAGGATGGTGCCCTCCGTGACGAAGAGCAGCTCGGAGGCGGCCGGGTGGGTGTGCAGCCGCACGACGCCGCCGACGGCGATGTCGAGCCTGGCCGCGGAGATGCCGAGCCCGTTGACGCCGGGGAACTGGCCCACGAAGGCCTTGATGAGGTTGTTGGTGTTGCCGGCGGCGGCCAGGCCGTGGTAGTAGAAGTCGTCCGCCCCGACGCCCTTTTTGCACGGGTACCCTGCCGGCGTGTCGGGGCAGGCCAGGTCAGCCACGCAGAAGTCCTGGGTCAGGGCCAGGGCGGAGAAGGGCAGGGGGAGGAAGGAGACGAGCACTGCAGCGAGCAACATTGCGTTGGCCATTCTGGGCTAGCGTGCTCTGGGTGAATGTTGGGTACGTACTGTGTGTGCTCATTTGGTGTTTATATAGGCCATATGGTGATAAGGTAGGAGGCGCTTATAGACGGTAGAGGCGTACAGCTGGTACGTACAGTAGCAGGTTAAGACTCAGCCTATGCTATGCTAAGCTCTTTCCAAACAGTCGTAGAAAATAGGGCTTTTGTTCGGGCTTGACCAGCCCATTAGTCCCGGTTCAGTCACGAACCGGGACTCATGGGGTATTCGTCCCGATTCGTGAGCCCAGGGGACCGGCCGGGGCCTTGTGGGCATTGGTCCCGGTTCGTATGGACCCATTTGTCCCGGTTCCTGGCACGAACCGGGACCAATGGGCCTCGCTCCTGGCCCGCAACCATTGGTCCCGGTTCGTGGCTCGAACCGGGACAGAAAGCTGGGCTTTGGTCCCGGTTCCAGCCACGAACCAGGACAAATGAGTTGCCCATATATACCCCATCGCCGCAGCAGAGCACTCCACAGTGCTCTGTTTTTTCTGGCCGGTGAGGAGAGGGCATTTTGGGTGCTCTAGCTCACCTCCTATGCACACGAGGTGTTTGATGAAATGTCTGAGCCACACTAGTTAATCTTTCTCCTCTCGAAACTCGACCTCCGAGCTCCATTTTCCCCCAGATTTATCTAGGTTTAGCGGTCTGTCCCGTCCCGTCCCCGTCTTCACCGCCGTCGATCGCCCGCGCCGATCTCGTCGCCGGCACCACCGTGGTGAGCCTCTTGTTCTTATCTTCTTTCTGAAAGAAAAAAAATCTTACTTCAGATAGATACTTGTCTAAATTTCTTACTTTTATTATTCCTTGTTATTATATAGTGCGATGGTTTTGCTATCCGCCCCCGTCGGCCCTCGTCCTGTCTATGATTCGGATGTGGTATATATTATTTTTTTATAACTATTTGATTCATTTATTGTTTATGACAATTATGCCGACCAACGTGACATAGATTTTATTTATCTAGGAGGTGGTTGAACCGGAAATTCCAACCGACCCTATTGTCGAGAGGTTAAATTTAGTTGAAGAAGAAAACAATTACTTGAAGGAAAAAATAAAAAAATTGAGGTGGAGAAGATGATATTGGAGTTGCATGTTGCGGATGTCGTCGATGACCACAAGATCAAGATGGATGCAATGCGGTTGAAGATTAGAAAGATTAGAAAATATGCCATTCATACCGAAGCTTGGTATCATTATGCAGTTGGATCAATTGTTACCTTGGTTGCGATTATGATCGCATTTGTTGTTGCATTGAAATGTTTTACATAATTTCAATGTATGGTTTAATTAGATGCTCTGGAGAGCTATATGTTGTTCAATGAGAACTATGTATGTACTTTGGTTTTAATGTCACTGCTAGGGAAAAGCTTACCAGTAGTGCTGGTTTTTGAGCTACCAGTAGCGCGGGCACCAGCGCTACTGCTACGGTGCTACAGCTATTTTGTAGCAGTAGCGCATTTTGAGGCCAGCGCTACTGGTAAGTTCAAATACTAGTAGCGCGGCAGTTGGGAGCGCTACTGGTAAGTGAGCGCTGCTGGTAATATTTTGGCCCGCGCCACTGCTAACATTTATGTTTTTTTTAGCATTTTGGCGCTGTACATGTTTAAACAGATATATCTTTTATACAATAACAACTCATCATGAACTAGTCTATTTAAATAGCATATTCATTACCACTTGTCATCACCACCAAACAATGTTCGTCAATGAGACATCATATAACAAGTTGGTCACTAGTCATAATCACAACTCCTCATCATCATCAACTCTAACACATTGTAGCACATAATAACACATTCTAGCTACGACCTACTCCTCTCATAGGACCTACTCTACCCTCTCTTAGGTAAAATATCATAAAACAAGATAGGCATTGACTCTCCATTAAGGAAAATTGACTCTCCATAATAAAGAACGGAGATCATCCTGTCTCCAAGTCTTGGCCTACGCACAATGTTGCTTCCAAGTAGCTCTCTACGATGGTTCAAACATTTTTTGAAATCATTTATTATCATGGCTTCCTCGCTTTTAGAAATCCGGTATGGACAGGAGTGATGTGGATACTGCGGCTGACCTGGTCGTGGTGGCCGTAAGCTCATAATATTAACGCGACCTCTCGGCAACATCAGATGAGGTACACAATCCATCGGGATTTTCTGTTCAAAAACATAGTAATAACTTTGTAGTTAGCAATGTAGTTTAGTTTTAGAAGAATTTATGCAGAAGATGCGCGGATGTCGTAATAGTAGAAAATCTTACCATGATATATCCATTGATGTATTGACCATAATGTGGAGGAGTTTGATAATAGCTATTGTAATTCTCAAGATTAGTAAAAAATGCGATAAGACCATCTTGCTCCTTATAAGTTAATTCTGCTTCATCATTGTAGTAGTAGGTTCTGTCTACCATTTTCCGTACATTTTTTGAAGAATGAAAATAAGCTGTCAATGGAAATAAGCTGTCAAATATTTTAAAATAAACAATATAAATTACTTAGTAAATATGTTTAAGAAACTCACACAGCGGTAGAACTGGAAGCATGTCAACAACGACCCAAATGGTCATATTATTTTTGTCAATGTCAGGATCACCAAGATCGAAGGTGAGAAGCATACCCTCATGAAAATCATACGCCTTGCAAAGGGCTTCCCAATTCAGGCAACCAAAATTGGATGAGTTCACAGAATTGTATAGATTTACAGCAAAATCATAACCATGATGGGTCCTTAGTTGAATTATCTTTGTCTCCATTCTTTCATGATCTTCAAAACCCATCTTCTCCAAGACATAGCGTCTTGCATGGCATGGGATAAGCTAGTCGAATTGTAAAAGACGGAAATTACACGTTGAAGAAGCAGAGAAGTCGTGCAAAACATAACAAAAAACACTTGTCGCCGTTGCGTACCGTTTCAACATCGAAGGTCTCTTGGAGCTTGATGCTGAAGTGCCGACCTTCTACCAGGTGAGGCCTGTCGCACAGACCGCGCTCATCTTCGCAGTACTCGCACATAGCGAATTCCCTTTCGTCGTCAGACATTTCCTAATAGGTAATTAATAATCCATCATCGAATACATATATAGTAGTTTGTAGCAAAGATCATCATATAACAACTAAAACACCTAAAATTTGTAGTTTGTGGTAGTTTGTAGCAAAGATCATCATCGAACCTATTTTGTAGCAAAGATCATCATATAATCCATCATCGAATACATATATAGTAGTTTGTAGCACAAACCGCGCTCATCTTTTGCATTCAATAAGCAAATAACTAATAGGTAATTAATAATCCATCATCGAATACATATATAGTAGTTTGTAGCAAAGATCATCATATAATATCACTAATACATCTCGAGTAATAGCTCCTCTAGGTTCAGTGGGCCGCGGTGGACTCCCAAAGAGAAGGAACCATCACCGGATCATAGCTCCGGTGAGATCCCCAAAGAATCTGCCAGGAATTGGGGAACCGGCCATTCGCCAACGCAACCAAGTAGCGCTGGACGTGCATGTTCTCCTCCGTGACACGGTGCTGTACCACCTGCGCGGGGGACTCAAGCCTCTTCACCGATGCAGGCCCACGTGACCGCCACCAAAGAAGCTCCAGGTCGACGACGGGCTGGCTCCTCACTATGCTGCGCTCACTAGAAGGTAGCACAACCCAGTACCAGCCCAGCGGAGCCCAGTCCCGGACATGGCCCCTCGGCTCAACCAGGAGTCCTCCGCCGAGTCGACGACGAGGATGCGGGATAGGCATCGTCAACGCCGAGAACTAAATACTTAATTATGAAAACAAAATTAATAAACACTTAGCAAAATTTGGCATGACCTTTGCTAAAAACAGGACATATCGAGCGCCTGAAATTTGCCAGAACGTAAACGAATCAACATTTCTGGCAAAACATAGGCCACTCGAAAAAATATGACATGTCCAAAATGTGACATGTTCAAAATATGACATTTCCACCGCAAATTTGCATATAACAGGAAAAATTGCTTTAACTAAAAAATAACAACAATTTCTTTAACTAAAAAATACCTACAATTCTGTTAACTACACCTAAAACAACTAAAACACCTAAAATTCTGTTAACTACACCTAAAACAACTAAAACACCTAAAACTCTTTTAAATACACTTAAAACACCTAAATTCTATTCACTACACCTAATTAAAAACCTAGATAAATTTCTGTCCTAACTTTAAAACCTAGCTAAATTTAAAAACCTAGGGTTCATACGAATTAACTAGGGTTCATACCTAATCTGTCCTAGCTAGGGTTCGATTATAACCTACATTATTCTTATAACCTACATTTTTTCAACTACATAGGATTCAAAATAACTACTCTAATAACTATAACTAGGAAGGGAGGGAGGAGGAGGAAGGAGGGAGGAGTACCTCTCGGTGGAGGAGGGCCGACGCCGGAGGAGAGCCGGCGCGGGGGCCGGGGCCGCCGGCGGGGGAGGAGGCCGACGCAGGGGAGGGCGGCCGGAGGGGAGGAGGGCCGGCGCGGGCAAGGGCGGCCGATGCAGGGAGGAGGGCCGGCGCGGGGGACGGCAGCGAGCGGGGGTCGACGGCGGCGCGCGGGGGATTGAGGGAGGAGTGTGGAGTGTGAGTGAGAAGAGTGATGAGGCCGGGGGCGCGCGGGGGAGGGAGTGGGCTTAACAGCAGCGCGGGCAATGGGCTAGCGCTACTGCTAAGCCCACTAGCTGTAGCGCCGGCATAAATCACACGCTACAGCTAAGTGCCCTGCCCTTTGGCCCCAGCGGCCCGCTAAACAGCAGCGTGGCCCACGCCAACCAGTGCTGCTGCTACTCAGTAGCAGTAGCGCCCGTTTTGGCCGGCGCTACTGGTAAATACCAGTAGCGTGGGTGCCCAAACAGGTGCTACTGCTAAAATTCTATGTATAAGCATTTTCCTAGTAGTGTGTGATGATGAACTTCTATTAATTTGGTCAGTTATCTATTCATGAGAGCTATATGTTGCCTTCAATTTCAGGGTCTTATAGCTCAAAATAATCAGTAAATGCATGAA
This sequence comes from Triticum aestivum, assembly GCF_018294505.1. Taxonomy (NCBI): domain Eukaryota; kingdom Viridiplantae; phylum Streptophyta; class Magnoliopsida; order Poales; family Poaceae; genus Triticum; species Triticum aestivum. Next base: position 32,998,595 of record NC_057799.1, read on the forward strand.
AATTAACAAATGAAGTCAGAAAGGGTTGAAAATTGATGATGTGGCTTTGAATGGTTCATTTTGAACACAGAAAAAGTCTCGAGTTCAAATAAGTTCAAAAAAATGAAATCACTTTGTAACAGACGAGTTTCCGTATGAAACCCTGATACTTCGAAAAAGATTGTCCATTTTGTACATGAAGTGCATACAGTTTTTGCCGTAACCCTCTCTACTTTCTTGCACATGCTATGTGGATGAAATGATGATACCATGCCAACTTTCAACCTTTTCAGAGTTCATTTGAAATGTTATCAATTTCAGGGTCTTATAGCTCAAAATAATCAGTAAATGCATGAAAAATAACAAATGAAGTCAGAAAGGGTTGAAAATTGATGATGTGGCTTTGAATGGTGCATTTTGAACACAAAAAAAGTCTGGAGTTCAAATAAGTTCAAAAAAATGAAATCCCTTTGTAACAGGCGAGTTTCCGTATGAAACCCTGATACTTCGAAAGAGATTGTCCGTTTTGTACACGAAGTGCATCCAGTTTTTGCCATAACCCTCTCTACTTTCTGGCACATGCTATGTGGATGAAATGATGATACCATGCCAACTTTCAACCTTTTCAGAGTTCATTTGAAATGATTTTCAATTTCAGGGTCTTATAGCTCAAAATAATCAGTAAATGCATGAAAAATAACAAATGAAGTCAGAAAGGGCTGAAAATTGATGATGTGGCTTTGAATGGTGCATTTTGAACACAGAAAAAGTCTATAGTTCAAATAAGTTCCAAAAAAATGAAATCCCTTTGTAACAGACGAGTTTCCGTATGAAACCCTTATACTTCGAAAGAGATTGTCCGTTTTGTACACGAAGTGCATCCAGTTTTTGTCGTAACCCTCTGTACTTTCTTGCATATCCTATGTGGGTGAAATGATGATACCATGCCAACTTTCAACCTTTTCAGAGTTCATTTGACATGCTTTTCAATTTCAGGGTCATATAGCTCAAAATAATCAGTAAATGCATGAAAAATAACAAATGAAGTCAGAAAGGGTTGAAAATTGACGATGTGGCTTTGAATGGTGCATTTTGAACACAGAAAAAGTCTGGAGTTCAAATAATTTCAAAAAAATAAAATCCCTTTGTAACACACGAGTTTCCGTATGAAACCCCGATACTTCGAAAGAGATTGTCCGTTTTGTACACGAAGTACATCCATTTTTTGCCGTAACCCTCTCTACTTTCTTGCACATTCTATGTGGATGAAAGGATGATACCATGCCAACTTTCAACCTTTTCAGAGTTCATTCGAAATGCTTTTCAATTCCAGGGTCTTATAGCTCAAAATAATCAGTAAATGCATGAAAAATAACAAATGAAGTCAGAAAGGGTTGAAAATTGATGATGTGGCTTTGAATGGTGCATTTTAAACATAGAAAAAGTCTGGAGTTCAAATAAGTTCAAAAAAATGAAATCCCTTTGTAACAGACGAGTTTCCGTATGAAACCCTGATACTTCGAAAGAGATTGTCCGTTTTGTACACGAAGTGCATCCAGTTTTTGTCGTAACCCTCTGTACTTTCTTGCACATCCTATGTGGGTGAAATGATGATACCATGCCAACTTTCAACCTTTTCAGAGTTCATTTGACATGCTTTTCAATTTCAGGGTCATATAGCTCAAAATAATCAGTAAATGCATGAAAAATAACAAATGAAGTCAGAAAGGGTTGAAAAGGGACGATGTGGCTTTGACTGGTGCATTTTGAACACAGAAAAAGTCTGGAGTTCAAATAATTTCAAAAAAATAAAATCCCTTTGTAACTCACGAGTTTCCGTATGAAACCCTGATACTTCAAAAGGGATTGTCCGTTTTCTACACGAAGTGCATCCAGTTTTTGTCGTAACCCTCTGTACTTTCTTGCATATCCTATGCGGGTGAAATGATGATACCATGCCAACTTTCAACCTTTTCAGAGTTCATTTCAAATGCTTTTCAATTTCAGGGTCTTATAACTCAAAATAATCAGTAAATGCATGAAAAATAACAAATGAAGTCAGAAAGGGTTGAAAATTGATGATGTGGCTTTGAATGGTGCATTTTGAACACAGAAAAAGTGTGTAGTTCAAGTAAGTTCCAAAAAAATGAAATCCCTTTGTAACAGACGAGTTTCCGTATGAAACCCTGATACTTCGAAAGAGATTGTCCGTTTTGTACACGAAGTGCATCCAGTTTTTGTCGTAACCCTCTGTACTTTCTTGCACATGCTATGTGGGTGAAATGATGATACCATGTCAACTTTCAACCTTTTCAGAGTTCATTTGACATGCTTTTCAATTTCAGGGTCATATAGCTTAAAATAATCAATAAATGCATGAAAAATAACAAATGAAGTCAGAAAGGGTTGAAAATTGACGATGTGGCTTTGAATGGTGCATTTTGAACACAGAAAAATTCTGGAGTTCAAATAATTTCAAAAAAATAAAATCCCTTTGTAACACACGAGTTTCCGTATGAAACCCTGATACTTCGAAAGAGATTGTCCGTTTTGTACATGAAGTACATCCAGTTTTTGTCGTAACCCTCTCTACTTTCTTGCACATTCTATGTGGATGAAATGATGATACCATGCCAACTTTCAACCTTTTCAGAGTTCATTTGAAATGCTTTTCAATTTCAGGGTCTTATAGCTCAAAATAATCAGTAAATGCATGAAAAATAACATATGAAGTCAGAAAGGGTTGAAAATTGATGATGTGGCTTTGAATGGTGCATTTTGAACATAGAAAAAGTCTGGAGTTCAAATAAGTTCAAAAAAATGAAATCCCTTTGTAACAGACGAGTTTCCGTATGAAACCCTGATACTTCGAAAGGGATTGTCCGTTTTCTACACGAAGTGCATCCAGTTTTTGCGGTAACCCTCTCTACTTTCTTACACATGCTATGTGGGTGAAATGATGATACCATGCCAACTTTCAACCTTTTCAGAGTTCATTTCAAATGCTTTTCAATTTCAGGGTCTTATAACTCAAAATAATCAGTAAATGCATGAAAAATAACAAATGAAGTCAGAAAGGGTTGAAAATTGATGATGTGGCTTTGAATGGTGCATGTTGAACACAGAAAAAGTCTGGAGTTCAAATAAGTTCAAAAAATGAAATCCCTTTGTAACAGACGAATTTCAGGGTCTTATAGCTCAAAATAATCATAAAATAAAATAAATAATATAAGCAAAAAGATTTTTCATAACAACTTTTTTGTTACAAACTTTAATAGCAAAAACATTATCATAAAATAAAATAAATCAGTAATTAGAAACAAAATAATATAAACTTTAACAAAATATATAAGTAGAAACAAAATAAAATAAAATAAAATAAACTTTAATAACATAAATAAAATTTATGAAACTAAAATTATCAAAGTATTTTCTGTTCAAAACATTATAAGCGACCTCTAGTATTATTGAAACTAAATTTATATAAAATTTATGCAACTAAAATTATCAAAGTATTTTCTGTTCAAAATCATTAAAACAAAAAGAATTTTCATAAAGAACTTTTTTTGTTAGAAACTTTAATAGCAAAAAGAATTATCATAAAATAAAATAAATAAGTAATTAGAAACAAAATAAAATAAAACAAATAAGAATTTTGTTGTAAGTAGAAACAAACAAAATAAATAAAGCAAAAAAGAAAACAAAAAAACTGGGAAAAAAATTGCCACCTACTGGGCCACCACGGCGTGAATACGACTAGAAACCCATCCATGGGCCAGGATTCAGGCCCGCAGAAGGCCCAGTAGGCCCACAGGCATAGCAGTGTTACATTCGTCCAATAGGCCTGCAATTCAGAGGAGTTCGAAAGGGAGGCAACCGAGCTTATAAACAGGTGTCGAACGCTCTCAACTAGCGAGGTGGGACTAAACTCCCACCACCACGCCGCTGTGCAAGGCCTTTGGTCCCGGTTGGTGGCACCAACCGAGACTAAAGGGGTGAATTGGTCTCGGTTCATGGCACAAACCGGGACCAATGCCCCCCTTTAGTCCCGGTTGGTGCCACCAACCGGGATCAAAGGCCTCTGCATCCCGCCCTTTTGGGCTGCTAAAAGGAGACCTTTGGTCCCGGTTGGTGGCACCAACCGAGACTAAAGGGGGCATTAGTCCCAGTTGGTGCCACGAACTGGTACCAATGCCCTGGGTATATAAGAAAACACTTAGCAGTTTCGACGAAATCCATCACTTCTTCTCCCCCGACGCCCCTGCTCCTACTCGTCGTTGCCGCCCGACGCCCCTGCTCCAGCATGTCGTCGCCACCGCCACCGACGCCATCAGGCTGCTCAACGTCGCCGCCGCCGCCACTGACGCCCTCTGCCCCCACGGCGGCGTCGACCCTCGCGCCCCTGCCGGCCCCGACGCGCCGCCCACCGTGCCCGGTGATACGTCTCAAATGTATCTATAATTTATGAAGTATTCATGCCATTATATTATCCATCTTGGATGTTTATGGGCTTTACTAAACACTTTTATATTATTTTTGGGACTAACCTATTGACCCAGAGCCCAGTGCCAGTTTCCGTTTTTTCCCTTGTTTCAGTGTTTCGCAGAAAAGGAATATCAAACGGAGTCCAAACGGAATGAAACCTTCGGGAGAGTTATTTTTGGAACGGAAGCAATCCAGAAGACTTGGAGTGTACGTAAGGGAAGCAACGAGGAAGGAACGAGGCAGGGGCGCGCCCTCCACCCTCGTGGGCCCCTCGTGGCTCCCCTGACCGACTTCTTTCGCCTATATATATCCTTATACCCTAAAACCATCAGGGAGCAAAATAGATCGGGAGTTCCGCCGCCGCAAGCCTCTGTAGCCACCAAAAACCAATCGGGACCCTGTTCCGGCACCCTGCCGGAGGGGGGGATCCCTCACCGGTGGCCATCTTCATCATCCCGGCGCTCTCCATGACGAGGAGGGAGTAGTTCACCCTCGGGGCTGAGGGTATGTACCAGTAGCTATGTGTTTGATCTCTCTCTCTCTCATGTTCTTGATTTGGCACGATCTTGATGTATCGCGAGCTTTGCTATTATAGTTGGATCTTATGATGTTTCTCCCCCTCTACTCTCTTGTAATGGATTGAGTTTTCCCTTTGAGGTTATCTTATCGGATTGAGTCTTTAAGGATTTGAGAACACTTGATGTATGTCTTGCGTGGGATACCCATGGTGACAATGGGGTATTCTATTGATACACTTGATGTATGTTTTGGTGATCAACTTGCGGGTTCCTCCCATGAACCTATGCATAGGGGTTGGCACACGTTTTCGTCTTGACTCTCCGGTAGAAACTTTGGGGCACTCTTTGAAGTTCTTTGTGTTGGTTGAATAGATGAATCTGAGATTGTGTGATGCATATCGTATAATCATACCCACGGATACTTGAGGTGACATTGGAGTATCTAGGTGACATTAGGGTTTTGGTTGATTTGTGTCTTAAGGTGTTATTCTAGTACGAACTCTATGATAGATCGAACGGAAAGAATATCTTCGTGTTATTTTACTACGGACTCTTGAATAGATTGATCAGAAAGAATAACTTTGAGGTGGTTTCGTACCCTACAATAATCTCTTCATTTGTTCTCCGCTATTAGTGACATTGGAGTGACTCTTTGTTGCATGTTGAGGGATAGTTATATGATCCAATTATGTTATTATTGTTGAGAGAACTTGCACTAGTGAAATTATGAACCCTAGGCCTTGTTTCCTAGCATTGCAATACCGTTTACGCTCACTTTTATCATTAGTTACCTTGCTGTTTTTATATTTTCAGATTACAAATACTCATATCTATCATCCATATTGCACTTGTATCACCATCTATTCGCCGAACTAGTGCACCTATACAATTTACCATTGTATTGGGTGTGTTGGGGACACAAGAGACTCTTTGTTATTTGGTTGCAGGGTTGCTTGAGAGAGACCATCTTCATCCTACGCCTCCCACGGATTGATAAACCTTAGGTCATCCACTTGAGGTAAATTTGCTACTGTCCTACAAACCTCTGCACTTGGAGGCCCAACAACATCTACAAGAAGAAGGTTGTGTAGTAGATATCAAGCTCTTTTCTGGCGCCATTGCCGGGGAGGCTAGGTAAGCGGCACTCATACCCCGTCAACTAAGCTCTTTTCTGGCGCCGTTGCCGGGGAGGCGAGTGCTTGAAGGTATATCTTTAGATCTTGCAATCGAATCTTTTTGTTTCTTGTTTTATCACTAGTTTCGTCTATAAAATAAAACTACAAAAAATGGAATTGAGTTTGCCTCATACGCTTCATCTTTTAATATCTTTCGTGAGTATGATGGAAAGGAAAATTGTGCCAAAGTGTTAGAAGAAGAATGCATTAAAATGTTTGGCACTAAATCTTTGAATGATGAGCATGATTGCAATGTTGTTAGTATGAATTCTCTGAATACCCATGATGCTAATGATATGCAAAACCACAAGCTTGGGGATGCTATGTTTGATGAAGACGATATTTTTTGTCCCCCAAGTTTTGATGAGCAAATTTATTATGATAAAAGCATGCCTCCAATTTATGATGATTATTGTGATGAGACGTATGCTATAAAGAATAAACATAACCATGAAACTTGTCATCATGATTTTAATTTTCAATTGGATTATGCTTCACATGATAGTTATTTTGTTGAGTTTGCTCCCACTACTATTCACGAGAATAAATTTGCTTATGCGGAGAGTAATAAAATTTCTATGCTTGTAGATCATGAAAAGAATGCTTTATGTGCTGGTTATATTGTTGAATTCATTCATGATGCTACTGAAAATTACTATGAGGGAGGAATGTATGCTTGTAGGAATTGCAATAATATCAAGTTTCCTCTCTATGTGTTGAAAATCTTGAAGTTATGCTTGTTTTGCCTTCCTATGCTAGTTCATTATTGTTCCCATAAGTTGTTTGCTCACAAAATCCCTATGCATAGGAAGTGGGTTAGACTTAAATGTGCTAGTCATATTCTTCATGATGCTCTATTTGTGTTTCAATTCTTATCTTTTATGTGAGCATCATTGAAATCATCATGCCTAGCTAGGGGCTTTAAACGTTAGCGCTTGTTGGGAGGCAACCCAATTTTTATTTTTGTTCTTTCTTTTTGGTTCTGTTTAGTAAAATATTTCATCTAGCCTCTGGATAGATGTGGTTTTATGTTTTAATTAGTGTTTGTGCCAAGTAAGACCTATAGGATCTTCTTGGATGATAATTATTTGATCTTGCTGAAAATTCCAGAAACTTTATGTTCACGAAAACAATTGTTTAAAATAACCAGAACATGATAAAATACTGATTCCAATTGCAGCAGATCAATAATCAAATTATCTAGGTCTTCCTATTATGGTAGAATTTTTTGAATTCCAGAAGTTTGCGTTAGTTACAGATTACTACAGACTGTTCTGTTTTTGACAGATTCTGTTTTTCGTGTGTTGTTTGCTTATTTTGATGAATCTATGGCTAGTAAAATAGTTTATAAACCATAGAGAAGTTGGAATACGGTAGATTTAACACCAATACAAATAAAGAATGAGTTGATTACAGTACCTTGAAGTGGTGTTTTGTTTTCTTTCGCTAACGGAGCTTACGAGTTTTCTGTTAAGTTTTGTGTTGTGAAGTTTTCAAGTTTTGGGTAAAGATTCGATGGACTATGGAATAAGGAGTGGCAAGAGCCTAAGCTTGGTGATGCCCAAGGCACCCCAAGGTAATATTCAAGGATAACCAAGCGTCTAAGCTTGGGGATGCCCCGGAAGGCATCCCCTCTTTCGTCTTCGTTCGTCGGTAAATTTACTTGGAGCTATATTTTTATTCACCACATGATATGTGTTTTGCTTGGAGCATCATTTTATTTTATTTTGTTTTGTTTTGCTTGCTGTTTTAATAAAATACCAAGATCTGAAATTCTTAAATGAGAGAGAGTCTTCACATAGCTACATAATTATTTAACTACTCATTGATCTTCACTTATATCTTTTTGGAGTAGTTTGTCATTTACTCGTGTGCTTCACTTATATCCTATGAGTAAATGGTTGAATGATTTGAATGTCATAAATCTGAAATTATATATGTTTCATATGCCTTTACCATGGGGAGTAATGCCTTCAAATATAAGAAGTAGAGGTGGTAAATTTATTGAAGGTTAGCAAACATTGTATTGGTCACTTGAATAATTCATGAAAGAATATTGAAGGAAGAGAGATTTCACATATAAATATACTATCTTGGACATCTTCTATGATTGTGAGCCCCATTAATTATTTTCAAATCTGAGCAAATTAGTTGAAGTTGGACAAGGAAGACAACATAATGAGTTATGCTTGGGTATATTTGTATAGAAGTTATATTGTTATGGATCCTCTAACATGTGGTGCTTGCTATTTAGAATCCTTTGCTAGCCAAAATATCTGTACTAAGCGGGAATACTGCTTGTGCATCCAAACTCCTTGAACCAAGTTTATTCCATGAGTGTCCACCATATCTACCTATATGCGGTATTTACCTGCCGTTCCAAGTAAATTTGCATGTGCCAAACTCTAAACCTTCAAATAATAATCTGTTTTGTATGCCCGAATCGCTCATGTAGCGACTAGGGGCTGTCAGTATCTTCCATGCTAGGTGGGTTATTCTCACGATGAGTGGACTCCGCTCATCATTCACGAGAAAATGGCTGGTAACTGGGATGCCCAGTCCAATGATCAAAATATCAAAAACAAAATCGCAAATAATTTAAACAAAACTTCCCCAGGAATGTTGATGTTGGACGGCACCCGTTGTTTCGGACAAGCCGCGGAGTGTGAATGTTGGTGGAGGGGGAGTAAAAACTTTACCTTTCTGCGTGGGAACCGCCTATATTGTATCTAGTATGGAAGATATTGGGAACTCTTGGTTGTTATGTTGACAATGAAAGCATACCTCTCAAAATTATTTTCATCTCTGTTTTTGCTTCGAGCTCTGGCACCTCTGCAAAGCCCTACTTCCCTCTGCGAAGGGCCTATCTTTTACTTTTATGCAAGAGTCAGTAGTATTCCTTCTCATTCCAACCTACTCTTTAGTTGGCAAGCATCATGTGATGGAAAGATCTAAGCATATATGGCCATTCAAATATATTTGAGCATGAATTATTACTGTTGACATTACCCTTGAGGTAAAAGGTTGGGAGGCAAACATTAAGCCCCTATCTTTCTTTGTGTTCGATGAATACTATTTGTTCTAAAAATATGCTTTGAGTGGTAGCAATCATGGAAGACTAAATGATAATTGAGTATGTGAAGTTTGCTGATTCAAAGCTCTAACATAGACTCTTCCTGAAAATAAGATGAATTGCAATTGTTTGATGACTGAGAACATTGTTTGTTAGTTTTCAAGAAAGTTTATGATCTATACTTTAACATGTGAATAGTTTGTTACTTGATCATGAGAAGCTTTATGATATGAGCTACTGTTATGATATATAATGATGCTAGAAAAAGTGATTGGAACTATCATTGATCAAACTTATGCACTTGCTAGCATTCACACATCATAAATTATTTCTTTTATCATTTACCTACTCGAGGACGAGCAGGAATTAAGCTTGGGGATGTTGATACGTCTCCAACGTATCTATAATTTATGAAGTATTCATGCCATTATATTATCCATCTTGGATGTTTATGGGCTTTACTAAACACTTTTATATTATTTTTGGGACTAACCTATTGACCCAGAGCCCAGTGCCAGTTTCTGTTTTTTCCCTTGTTTCAGTGTTTCGCAGAAAAGGAATATCAAACGGAGTCCAAACGGAATGAAACCTTCGGGAGAGTTATTTTTGGAACGGAAGCAATCCAGAAGACTTGGAGTGTATGTAAGGGAAGCAACGAGGAAGGCACGAGGCAGGGGGGGCGCCCACCCCCCTGGGCGCGCCCTCCACCCTCGTGGGCCCCTCGTGGCTCCCCTGACCGACTTCTGTCGCCTATATATATCCTTATACCCTAAAACCATCGGGGAGCAGAATAGATCAGGAGTTCCGCCGCCGCAAGCCTCTGTAGCCACCAAAAACCAATCGGGACCCTGTTCCGGCACCCTGCCGGAGGGGGGGATCCCTCACCGGTGCCCATCTTCATCATCCCGGCGCTCTCCATGATGAGGAGGGAGTAGTTCACCCTCGGGGCTGAGGGTATGTACCAGTAGCTATGTGTTTGATCTCTCTCTCTCGTGTTCTTGATTTGGCACGATCTTGATGTATCACGAGCTTTGCTATTATAGTTGGATCTTATGATGTTTCTCCCCCTCTACTCTCTTGTAATGGATTGAGTTTTCTCTTTGAGGTTATCTTATCGGATTGAGTCTTCAAGGATTTGAGAACACTTGATGTATGTCTTGCGTGAGATACCCGTGGTGACAATGGGGTATTCTATTGATTCACTTGATGTATGTTTTGGTGATCAACTTGCGGGTTCCGCCCATGAACCTATGCATAGGGGTTGGCACACGTTTTCGTCTTGACTCTCCGGTAGAAACTTTGGGGCACTCTTTGAAGTTCTTTGTGTTGGTTGAATAGATGAATCTGAGATTGTGTGATGCATATCGTATAATAATACCCATGGATACTTGAGGTGACATTGGAGTATCTAGGTGACATTAGGGTTTTGGTTGATTTGTGTCTTAAGGTGTTATTCTAGTACGAACTCTATGATAGATCGAATGGAAAGAATAGCTTCGTGTTATTTTACTACGGACTCTTGAATAGATTGATCAGAAAGAATAACTTTGAGGTGGTTTCGTACCCTACAATAATCTCTTCGTTTGTTCTCCGCTATTAGTGACTTTGGAGTGACTCTTTGTTGCATGTTGAGGGATAGTTATATGATCCAGTTATGTTATTATTCTTGAGAGAACTTGCACTAGTGAAAGTATGAACCCTAGGCCTTGTTTCCTAGCATTGCAACACCGTTTACGCTCACTTTTATCATTAGTTACCTTGCTGTTTTTATATTTTCAGATTACAAATACTCATATCTATCATCCATATTGCACTTGTACCACCATCTATTCGCCGAACTAGTGCACCTATACAATTTACCATTGTATTGGGTGTGTTGGGGACACAAGAGACTCTTTGTTATTTGGTTGCAGGGTTGCTTGAGAGAGACCATCTTCATCCTACGCCTCCTACGGATTGATAAACGTTAGGTCATCCACTTACGGGAAATTTGCTACTGTCCTACAAACCTCTACACTTGGAGGCCCAACAACGTCTACAAGAAGAAGGTTGTGTAGTAGACATCAGCCCGCCGCCCCCTGTGAGCACCAGCCTGCTCCCGCGCCCCTCCCCTGTCCCGCGCCCCTGCCCTGCCCCGCCGGCGCCGGCGCCGGCCCCTCCGCCGTGTCCCTCCGCCCCTGCGCCGTGCTATTAGATTTTTAGATGTTTTTAGATGCTATTTTTAGATGTTTTTACATGTTTTTAAGATTATTTTAGTTTAGTTTTAAGATTAGGAAAATTTCAGATGTGTAGTTATATTTATTTAGATGTGTAGTTAATTTAGATGTTGTTATTTGTTCATAAAAATTGTGCACTTTTGTATAGAAACTTTATTTTTTCATATGTACGAAAATGTAGAGTGAAAACGAAAACAAACATATAAGAAAAAACAAAGGAAAAAATGAAGAAGGAAAAGAAAACCGCCCGGCCTGGCCACCACCGCATTTTCATAAAGTGTTTCCACCGAATCCATGTCGCACCGATCGAGCACCCGCGGCGAAGCAAGTCTTTTTTTAAGGTAGTTCTTTGTTAAAGTGAGGGGGACGTCGGACATTACATGAGGCGGGGGGGCGTCGGACATGACATGAGGGGGGACGTCGGAAACAATAAGAAGAGGAAGAAGAAGAAAAAAAAAGAGGAGAAGAAGAAGGAATAGAGGAGTGGAAGTCAAATTGATTTCCACTCCTCTATTCCTTCTTCTTCTCCTCTTTTTTTTCTTCTTCTTTTTTATCGGGAATGAGGGTATACGTTTGCCACTAATATATCCACCTGCTTCATGTTTAGAAAAGTGTATATATGTATGTATGTTCTCTGTGTATATATGTTCATATATGCAAAAGTTAGATTTTTAGAAAAGTGAGCACCCCCTCTCGACCGTGATAACTTATACCACGGGAGCACCCCCCGGCGCTCTCGCTCGACCAAAACTCTCAAGGACACCCAAACCCTAGGAAAAAACGATGTCGGTCCCCTACCCCCTCCCGCCGCGCCCCTACCCGACAAACTCTCTCGAGGCCACCCAAATTTACCAAGTTAAAAGAGCATTGTCGTCGAGGCCACCCCAAACCCTTGAAGCGTTGTCGAGGCCACCCCAAACCCTTGAAGCATTGCCGAGGCCACTAATATGATTCCTTATTGTTATTAGCTAGCTAGTTCTACGTTTGCCACTAATATATCCATCTGTCATGTTTGAATAATAATTGACATGTTGTAAATATTTGCAGAAACTATGGAGCACCCCCGAGACGAAGCAACAGAAGCGGTGTTGGGGGACATAATCGCACAAGGAAGTGATGTCGTCTTGTCGTTTCTCAATGACACCGATGGTCTGGAAGGACAGGGTGAAGAAGCAGGCTATGATTATGATGGCTCCGGTGACCCAATGCCGGTGCAAGAAGGAGACCATGATGACGGCTCCGGTGACCCAATGCCGGTGCAAGAAGGAGACCGTGATGACGGCTCCGATGACCGAACCGAGTTCGGCCAGGTATATATATTAGTTAAGCCTGTGATGACTAGCAAATTGATGCATTCATTGTTTTGGTATATGTACACATATTAATTAACTCTCGTCTTTCTTCGTTTTTCTAGCCCTCCGGATCGAGCACAACTTCGGTAAAGAGACGAGGCCCGAAGAAAAAGTTGTGCTCGGATGAAAGGTTTGAGATCACAGCAATCGCGCGCGATGGCATGCCGATTGAACCCATCTGGACAAAGGAAGCATTTGCTACTCAGTGCGGGGTTCTTGTTAGGGACAAGACCCCGATCAGTATCCACCAATGGTTAAAGCCTAAGAATGAAGACCCTGAGGTGTCTTATGTCGACGATATGCAGAAAGATGATCTTTGGACCGCGCTGAAAGCAAATTTCACCCTACCGCCAGAGGAGGATCCGTAGAAGCCAGTTAAAGAGAAATTGATCAAGTCTCATGCTCTTAAGAAGATGGCAGAACTATTCAGGAGGTGGAAGAATGAGCTGAAAACACCGTTTGTCGACAAACAAAAGACACCATAATTCACCGGCCGGTATGAGAAGATCAGAGATCACTGGCCCGCATTTGTGGCCCACAAGACATCGGACAAGAGTAAGAAGATGTCAGCGACAAACAAGAAAAATGCTGCGAAGAAGAAGCATCACCATCGCACGGGGTCAGGTGGCTACCTCAAAGCCCGACCGTTGTGGGCCAAGGCTGAGAATGACCTGATTGATAAAGGGGTCGAACCAGAGACATTGAACTGGCCAGACCGTTGCCGGACTTGGTTCTTCAGGGTTGGCGGAACCTTGGACCCTGTATCAGGGAAGTGCGTTTGGACGAACGAGCAACTGCGAATACCCGTCACGAAGCTTCAGGAGTATATCGAGGCAGCGCATCAAGGGACGTTCGTTCCAGACAGAAAGAACGACGAGCTCACAATGGCCCTCGGGAATCCTGAGCACCCTGGACGGACACGAGGCACGCCAGGCTCCGTTCCGTGGAAGGCAGGGTTTCCGGACGCAGGCGGTTACAAATGCCAGGAGAGGAGGAAGAAAGTGGAGCATACCCAACTGCAGGCGCTGCACGCAAGGGTACAAGCAATAGAGGAACGAGAAGCAAATCGCAGCAAACGACCTGCCGAAGCTTCCCCTGAAGCTACCCCGCCATCTCAGCGGAGAAGCAGCATGGCTTCCACCGAGCAGCTTCAGCTGGAGCCTGTCTTCACGGCTCCTGCTAGCTGCCCCGTGGATGCTATCACGGAGTCTCAACATTGCCACCTTATGACGCAATGGATGAAATTGAAAGTCAAGGCGGCTGTTGGCTCTGTTTTACCTCCTGAACCTGGCGCAACCTACCACTGCCGGCCGATTCCAGAAGGATATGCTAGGGTGATGGTGGATGAAATAACGGATGGATTTGAGGACCTCAAGCTTGACCACCCTACGGGTGATGGGGAGACTCGGCTGGGTTCTTCTCTGAAGACTCCATGCCTATGGCGAAGGAGCTCATCAACCTTCCGAACTGGACGCCTCCGCCTCCTCCTCCTCCTCCGGCAAGTCAGGGCACTCCGCCTCCTCCTCCGGCGAGTGATCAGGGCACTCAGCCTCCTTCTCCGGCGTGTGACGGCACTCCGCCTCCTTCTTCGCCTGCGCCGGCGCGCCCGAGCAGCCAGCCTCCTCCTTCTCCTCCTCGTCAGCAAGAGCGGAAGAGACCCGCCGCCGCTCCGGCTGCTCCGGCGCGTCGTAGTCCTTCTCCTCCGCCTCGTAAGACAGGAAAGAAGACAGCCGCAGCCGCTCCGTCTGCTCCGGCATCTAGCAGTACAGCCAGAGGCGGGAGGCAATACAGATTCGGTCCTTCTCTGAAGACTCTAGAGAAGTACCATACGAGAGGACCCCGGAGGAAAACGTGAAGATCGTGTGAGCCGAAGTGACGAACTTCTTTGAAGGGGTGAAAGCAAAGAAACATCCACCTCCGGAGGAGAAGGTAGATCCGGTGAAAGCGAAGCGCACTCTGGCTGCCCTGACGAAACCACCAAAGTCTCCGCAGAAAGGCAACTATGAGCGCATTATTGAAAGGTCATTTATCGAAGCGGGGCGGTCGGGAAGTACTATCAGTGATAAAAGGTTAAAAGAACGACGAGCTGGGAAAAAATTGTCCAGCTCGGAGAACAAGCGAACCAATCGTGCCCCCCGCTCAAGGTGTCTAGCGATACCATCGCTAATGATCCGAGGATGGTGCCCGGTTATACCAATCTTGGAGATTACCTGCCCGACGATGTACATTATGATTTCTTGGAGGTGGACGAACACAGATACGAGTACGGGAAGCCTCTCGTCAAAGATGAAAGATCTCTAACAATGATGATGCGAAGATTCCATGATTGGTACATGAAAACCTGCAGAGAGTCTGGGGGAGGAATATTTTGACGCTGAGAGTTAAAAAGGAGCATGACCTCGTTGGAATTGAACTGTTGAATGTTCCATTTGAGGAGTTCTTCCAGTTTTTCAATCAACATGCCCTCGATAAATTAACAGTCACTTGCTACTGCCCGTAAGTACTACTTCTGTCATTAAGTCTCTATATATAGGTCAGCTCTTTCATTGCATGTATTTATAATTATCCTCACTATATTATGCAGATTGAAGATCGCCGAATTGAAGAAAAGACAAATCGGTAATATTGGGTTCATTAACACAAATCTTATAGATGCATATACGGTTGAATTTAAGGCTAGAGAGACCGAGGCCAACTTGCTACGATCGTTGGTAATAAATGAAAACAAAGATATAATACTCTTTCCTTACAACTTCAAGTGAGTGTTACTGTCTTGTGCATATTCGGTTTCCCTTATTAGTCTAGGTTATAGTAATGTAATTGATGAGTTATGCATGCGTGCGCAGGTTCCACTATATTCTCCTAGAGATTAAGCTTGAGCGGGGACTAGTAACCGTCTTAGACTCGAGACGAAAAGATCCCCAGGAGTATGCGGACATGACTGAAATGCTCGAGAAGTAAGTTAAATCGATCATTATCGCACCATATCGGCAACTTTGTTCATTTCCTGATATCAAGTAATTGTTTTCTTTGTCTGGCAGGGTTTGGACAAAATTCACCAATAAAACTCCGGGACTGCCGAAGAAGCTGCAATTTAGACACCCGAAAGTAAGTACTACTAGCATGTTCCGCGCATCTCCTAGTGATTCAAGCGCTAGTTTCATCAATACCATTTATAGCATGCTTGCTTATCAGTTTGATTGACCTCTATTTCTTGTAAAGTGGTTGTGGCAGGAAGCCGGGAATAATTACTGCGGATGCTACGTTTGCGAGTCCATCCGCCACACGACCTGTGAGCGGGGCTACTCTGACAAACAATATGAAGTGCGTAGGCAATAATATTCACAATTTTATTTTATTACCATCATTTGTATTGAGTTTCATTTATTCATATATATATATATACATATATATATATATATATATATGTATTGACCCCCTTCTTCAAATTAGATGTTTCAGATGCGGGATGAACTCCTACCACCAGATCGTATGCGGGCAATTCAAGAGGAATTGGCGGCATTCTTTCTTGACCACGTGATCGATAAAGACGGAGAATACCATGTGGACCCTGAGTTCATATATAATTAGGAGATTATATTATAAGAGATAATTATATTGTATATATGTAGCCAGTAGCGTCGGATAGATATGCGAGAACTTGTTGTTTGACCAATCTCTCGGAGAAGGAGAGGTGGTCGATATCACTTCTCTATGTATGCATATGTTCATGACGATCTTCTGTTTCCTTCATTTGCTTACTAGCTAGCGTGTCGAGTCCTCTCTATACGTATAGTACGTAGCGTCGACCAAGCACGGAGATAAGAGAGGACACTTCTGTCTATTAATTAGCTAGCTAACACAATATATGAAACACCTAAATTAACCCCCCAAAACCCCTAAACCACCCCCTTTCAAAAAAAACTCAGCTCCTGCCCGTTGCTGACGCGTGGACGCCTATTGGTCCCGGTTGGTGCCGCCAACCGGGACCAAAGGGCCTCCTGCCTGGGCTCGCCGCACCTGCCACGTGGAGGCCCATCTGTCCCGGTTCATGTAAGAACCGGGACTAATGACCTAGGGCATTAGTAACGACACTTTAGTCCCGGTTCAACAACCGGGACAAATGGCCCTTACGAACCGGGACAAATGGCCCTTTTTCTACTAGTGAAACCATCCTTCGACAACTGCATGGTATCGTTTCTTCCGAGTTACCAGGTTGATACTAAACACTATACCCGAACTTGTGGTTATTCTGCCATGTCACCATGAAGGTCTGATGCTTAATTACCACGAGTGACTCAAGTATCTCAAGTTGTCCCATCTTCTTCAGATCTTCATGCAGAATATAGAAATTAGCAGGAGTGAATGCAACGGCAACATGCTCTTCAATAGCCTTATGTTCAGTAAGTGGCGGCGGTAGTGACTGAGTAGTAGTGCAGTCATCGCGCACCTCGTTCTAACGGAGACGAAATATATAGTTCTCATTATGCACTACCAAATCAACTATGGTCAAACCATAGTGAGGTGAAGGTGAAGGCAGGAGTTGAGGCTTTCACTCATCTGGTTACTTTGCATACCAAGAATAAATCCATCTGAAAGATATGGCGCTACCCAAAGTCTCCTCTTCCTATACATTCTGTTAAGCTACTCTTCAGTTTTATCCGCCTTCCATTTATTGACGAAAGTGGTCCATCTCTCCTCAAAGTTGGCATGAGAGGTGACATAGTACAACAGCGATCTGAACTCCATCCGTGACTTGTGATAAAGGTGCCTCTGCATATTTTTCTCCACATGCCATGAACAGAGACGATCGAAGACATTCGGAAGGACACTCTGAATCGCTCGGATCATTGCAGTGTCTCCGTCTGTGATTACTGACTTTGGGTTATGCTGACAATTTTCTTTCATAAATGTCTGGAGCAGCCACACATATGTGCCTTTGATCTCGTCAGTAAC
Organism: Triticum aestivum; assembly: GCF_018294505.1. Taxonomy (NCBI): domain Eukaryota; kingdom Viridiplantae; phylum Streptophyta; class Magnoliopsida; order Poales; family Poaceae; genus Triticum; species Triticum aestivum. The sequence continues at coordinate 33,016,349 of NC_057799.1, forward strand.
AATGGCGCAATCAAAAATGGTGGTGCAACGGTGTTTATTAACACCGACAAAGGCGATGAATGGCATACAATATCTATAATCTATTCATCTTATATGTGTTGTCAAACATGACCACGTCTTCGTAGTCCTGATAGTCCCTCCGTGACTGTGCATCACACTAAGAATATGCTCTTTAACCGCCCTTCCTTATCAAGCATGTACTGAAAGAAGAAGTCAGGGTCTTTCGCCTTTCTGCTCCTCATAATGTCCACTGCCGTCTCAGCATCACCCTTTGCAATGAGCTTCATTTTCTCTCAGCAGCATAGGTTGTAAACGGCCCGCCTAATAAGTCCGCACTTATCGTACGAACCATACCTGTTGATGAAGTTGTAGACCATTATATGATTTCTGATCCTAGCCCCTTGTAGCGCTAATATCTCTGTCCTCTGGTGATCTTGTATCCGTTTATGTGACCATAGAAATGCGACCTCATCGGGTCAAGCTAGCACCTGGTTGTGATCGTCCACGAATGTCGCGACGAACCAAACTCCACGTGATATGTCCAACTTCACCACCAACTGCACACCACACTCACAACAAGTCTCGGGTCTTATCCCGTGGGAGCAACCCTCCATGGTTATGAATTTGCTCCGCCGTTTCCCTGCCCAGGATCAAACGAACCCCTTGAATTGTATAATACCTGAAAGATCTTTCCCTCATTTCACCTTCTCTTTCATGATGTTGAACCCACACTCTTTGGCGTACTTGTTGTAGAACATGTATGCATCCTCCTGGGACTGAAAATCGTAGCCATAACCTTCCAATGTGTCTCTGGCATCTGTTGCTGGTATTGAGCCTGCTCAATGTCCATCTCAGCTTCGTCGTCATCACCACTACAAGCATCTACGCACTCCGACAAAATGACACATAAAACCATGTAAGTTATCATCACTTAGTTCATACCACTGCATGCCGTACGAAATGTTTGAACGAACCAGGCTCGAGTTATCCATGAAAGATACCTGGAAATCATTTTGCTCATTCTGAATGTCCACATCTTCCTGTACATTAAAAACATAGACAAATAAGTAGCCACACGGTAGTTTGCCAATTAAAAAATGGAATCAAACTACACGTCACTTATGTTTTCACTGCATGCACCGTCCTCATACTTTTGAATGTCCTCTGAAGGTAACTTATCATATAACGACCACGATTCATTGTCGCTACTATAATAATTTTCATTAGTAGAATCGTTATCTCGTTCCTAGTGGAATCGTTATCTCGTTCCTAGTGTTCATCGCCTGTATATCTAGTTTCTTCCTCCATTTAAACACATCCCACTATATATGGACACTGCACAATATTGATAAAGAAATCATATATCAGTTTAAATTCAAACTTGATGTAGTGGGGTCATGCTGACGAATAATTAACAAGATCAAAATTGTTTCAAATTATTTTTTGCAAAAACTAAATCATTTTGATATGTCTTAGATGGTTTAGATGGCAAACCTAGGGTGGCGGGGTCGATGCCGCGCGGGAAGGCTGACGGGGCATTCGGGTAGGGGCCTCTGGTATGGTTGCGGACGGCGGCGACGTCGAATATGAGGACGGCGACTTTTGTCACCGGTGGGATAATTGGGCGGAGCCGCGGCGTGGGATGGGGTGGTGAACGACGTCCGTAGCCGGTGACGGCGGTCATCCAGTCGGGTGGCGATCGGCCAGTTGGGCAACCCTGGATTGGGGGGGGGGGGGGGGGTGATCGGCGGGCGGGCGGGTCGGTGCTTATAGGCTGGGGCCGGCGGCTCGGCTGTACACGCCTACAATATGGAGAACGGTATACGTTTTGTTGACATGCCCCTACTGCCCTTCTACGGTTTATAGGGGGTGTATCGAAGCCGGCATCTTATTTATTTGGCAGCGAAATAAGGTGTAGTATTAATTGAATTACAGTCAGTTTGACATTGTTTGACGGCCCCTTCCAGTCCTGAACCTAGCCAAAAGACTTGTGCACTTATGACGTCTACCAAAATTTGCCAATGAGTGGCTAACAGTGTTCTGAGTCCGACCCACATGAATAATACAAGTATTTCGTTCTTCCAATCTTATGTTTGACTTCATCAACCAATGATTCATTAACCAGCTGCATGCATGTGATGTGCACGCAAATTAGCTGTCCCTAATTGGCTAGTTTACTGAACAAACTTAACATATTTTGCGTGGACAAGTACTTCCATAAGAAAAGCGTATATTTTTGGCCCCTCCACTACAAGAACTGCGGGATTCGACGCTCAGCTCTACAACGGACAGAATACTTCGTAGATAGCGCCCGCAATGCATGGCGCCTGCAGAAAGCAGATACGAGGAAACAAAAAAAATGGTACTTTGTCGAGACGTATACTCTATCTGATTCCACTAACATACAAATTTGCACAGATCTAGAGAGGAATTACATGTGCTAATGTCGGCATAGTCCCCTCGGTGGCAGCTATTCCTGGCAACCGCACTAGCAATGAAGAAACTAGTGCTCTTTCTGTTTCATATTAGTTGTCGCTTAAACGCATGTATCTAGCATTGAAATATGTCTGGATACATCTATTTTTTCGACGACTAATATGAAACGAAAGGAGTAGTTTGCATATAACCTAGTAGGCCGGCCTGTACCAACCGCACCCCCGGCCATGTGAAACTTTACCTCTCCGTCAGTCTAATCGACACGGTAGAAGAATATAAAACTAATGAAACCTGTAATTTGCACATACATAATAGTGTGTCTGTCAGTGAGTTAGGGTGCCCATTTGGAGATGGAAACTTTACGGGGCAAGTGGATCATGTCACCGGCCTAAGTATTTAGGGACTTTGGACTGACGCGTCCTGCCCCTACTGCGTCTAAGTAGACACTCGTGAGGGATAAGATGTACTCCTCGGAGAGTATGTCAGTAAGTTAGGGTACTGGGTACCCACTCGGAGATGGAATCTTTATGGGCACAACTGGATCATACCACCGGCCGGAGTGCTTAGGGATTTCGGAGTCCCGCACCCTGCTATGCCCGAGTAGACTCCATGTTAGTGAGTTAGGGTATCCACTCGGAGATGGAATCTTTACGGGTGCAACTGGATCATAACACCGGCCGGTCTGAGTGTTTAGGGACTTCGGATCCCACACCCTGCTACGCCAGGTAGACACTGGTAACGGATAAGAACAATTGTGCTATTACGGGGTTTCTATGGTTTGGAAGATTTGTACCCTGACCATCTGGTTTTATCGTATCCCTCGAAGATACTTCCTCTGTCCCATAACATAAGACACTTTTTGACACTATTCCATAATGTAAGACTTATATAATGGAAACATGTTTCCACAACAAAGGGAAAACAGATGGCAAAAGATGCGTCTAACCTATCCCTCAGTAGATAGGGAAAGTCCATTGTAGAGTAGTTCTCTCGGACTGCATGCTCGAGATCTGTTGCAATGACCACGACGTGAGAGGCTAGACGACGATCGGAGGGGCGTGATGGTGGGCTGAGCTGGTGGTTGTCCATGTCAGGGACGGGCTTGATGATGCCAGGGTCGTGTGGCGGCAGAGAGATGGAGGAGGAGCAAAAGAGTATCCCACTGACAAGTGGGTCCCACAAGGAAGAAAATTGGAGGCTGCAGATTCAGAGAATTTGACATTGCATGAGTGCTCTATAAAGTCTCTAAAGAATTATGGAGGGCTCTCAGAAATAGTCTCGGAGGCTGCCGTTGGAGAATTTCGTGGAGTTCTCTGAGCGCCTGCTTTGAAGAATAGCTAGGATGTGGCATAATCAGAAAATAATCATGTTTTCGAAATTGAAAAAAAAATTGGTTGTACTCACGAAAGCAGTTTCACTTATACTCCCTCTATTCCTAAATATAAGTCTTGAGCTTTCAATATGGATTACATATAGATGTATATAGACGTACGTAGTTTAGAGTGCAGATTCACTCATTTTGTTTCGTATGTACTCCATATTAGAATCTCTAAAAAGATTTATATTTAGGAACAGAGGGAGTATTTAGAAAAAGGGTAAACAAATATACAACAGAAAACTGAATTTGTTTATTCAGTTTCCGGTTATTTTTTGGCTCCTGGTTTTTATGAGCCAAGCTACAAGCTTTACAAGAACTAGGTTTGCTCGGGAGTCCTCACCTAATGAAGTGTATATTCAACACGAGTTGAAGATAGATAATCTGAGCGAACTAAGAATAAGTTAGCTGGTTACATTTCTTGTGGCTAAATTAGCCCAGCAGGGTTTAAGTCCTAGAATGGGCACGTGTGCTTGCATATTTTCTAGATTTATTTCAGATTCTTCAGTGTTATTCTTTCAGTGGTATGGCGTGCCCGTCAACAACGAGGCATCTGTGGTGAGTTCATCAATCTTAAGATTTGCCAACTAAATCTCTCGAAGGTGCTTATAGGGGTAGGGAGTGTGTGCATGTGTTCATAGGGATGTATGAGCGTGCATGTGAACATCTGCATTTGTATTGAATTTTAAAAATAGCCGACAATCTGATAAAGTATACTATTTAAGTCTGGATTTTGTTAAAAAATAGCTAAATGTATGAAGATAGGGCATGAGGTTTGCTTGAAACAAATAGCCACAAAATATGAAACATAGCCCCCCCCCCCCCTCTAGAAGACAGTTCCAGCGTCATCAGGGCATCTCCGATATTGACCCGTAAATTTTCTCCTGCATCCATCCGCAGACAGGGGGACCAGTCTACGGATATGGAAGCCAGCCATCCAATGCTATCATGTATATGTCCATCAGTAAAGGGCAATTTGAAATTCAAATAAAGTCTGATTCATAGCGCACGCTGGATCACACTAGCGCCGGATCACATTGCCCTATCACAATCAAAAAGAGGCAAGTATGCTTAGTTTTTATATACCTGATCATAAAAGAGTATCAGTCCGGCAGTCCCTGCAAAAAAAATTAGATTTTTTGCCCTGCCGGACCGGTAATATGAGCCTCCGCGTTCAAGGTATCGTCGCCGCCACATAGGCAACCTCCGCATCTGCCTCCTTGTCCGCCTCCTCCTCCTCCTCCTTGTCCACCACCTCCAACTCATCTTTCTGCCGCTACAACATCTTGTAGCATACGGACTTGCACGATCATTCTTGCATCAGCATCCAAAGACTCCAAATTCAAGGATAACATCTTGGCGTCCTCCACATCGGGTGTGATCTTCAGCTTCTTTTCTTCGAGCATTGCCTTCTTCTCCTCGAGCATGGCCTTCTTCTTTTCGATCATGGCTCTCTTCTCTTCAAGTTTGAGCTTCTTCTTGGTCCCCTCCATCAACAGTTTGAAACTCTTCGCTTTTTTCCTCCTTGATGTCCGTGAGCTTGACGTATGCCTCCTTCTTCGACAAGATGTCCTTGAACCTCTCAGCCACCTTGGCCGCTGCACTTTCTCACTTTGCCCTCTCCTCCTCCAACTTATCTCCCCAGAACCCTCTTCTAACCTTCTTGGGCGGTTCCTTTCTTGGGTCGGTTCGGTTACCGATTTCTTCCTCGGTGGCTTGTGTGGTGGTCTTGGCTATGTATAGGTTCCACTTCAGTTTTGCATTCAACTTCAGCCAACAAAGCATGATGGTGAAGTTTTTTTCTCCAACGTCTTGAATGCCGTACATGCACGAGGCTCAAAATAAAACATTGTCAACAATGCATATCCGGCTAGTGACCAACAGAAGTATACATATCCTACTAGAGATCAACAAAACTATGCATATCCGGTCAAATGAACTTACTTGCTCGGTGATTTTCGCATCACTAGGCCACCGTGCGATGAGATGTGCCCAGTGGCCGCAATACTTCGACACGGCTTCTTGGATTACCATTGATTGTTGAGGGACTTTGATTCACGGTTGTAGATGACCACGTCGGAGTAGAGCGTGAAATGCTTGTGTTCATGGAACCATGTGTGACTGTTAGCCCAAAAAGTTGTGCCCTTTTGCTTTGTGTCATGGATTGGATCGAGACTAGTGGCCAACCATGCATCACACAATAACTCGTCCCCCTGCATGTTGAAGCTTTATCCTGTACCCCTCTTCTTCGGATCGCCGAAAAAATCATACGGATCATCTTCTCCTCCGCATCGACGTCGTCGTCGTCCTTCTCCTCCTCCTCCTCCTCCTCCTGTTGTCCGGGGCCACAATGCTGCTGTTGTGTGCCCGTGCCGATCTGGGTGTAGGACTGCTGCGTGCCCGGCTGGGTGTAGCCCTGCTGCGTGTGGGTATAGTTGTCGAACTAGGTGGGATCCGAGTCTTCCACCTGACCGTCCCCATTGTGACGCCCGGATAATTAAGCTACAGTGAACCTCTACTAAATATACCACGTCACTTCGATTACTGTTGCTAATCTCGCGTTAGTTCGAAACCGATTCAAAATTCAAATTCAAAATATGGCAAACAACAAAAGCTTTCAAATGTTAAAACAAAAATGTTCTGAATGTGGCAAATAAATCATAGGTAATACTGGTGGAGTAACCACATTTATATAAGATAGTTAAATGCACTGAAGTAATTAAAACAACAGCTAAAACATTAATTAAATGCCTTTTATAAATTATGAAATATTAAAACATCTTAATTGGGGTCAAACTTTTTGTTACAGTGGGTTAAAACATAATACTAATTTAGGAGTTTCTTTTGTATTTTATTTAAACTAAAATACATTAAAGACTAAAAGAAAAAATTAGAAAATAAAACAAAAACAATGAAAGGAGAAAAGAAGCCCCCCCTCTCCCCTGGGCCAGGTGGCCCAACTAGCCACACAGCCGGCCAGCCCAGCAACCGGCCGGCCCAAACCACCCACTCCCTTATCCCCCCGAAACCCTAACCCACTACCGCTCTCCCACTCCCCCCCCCCCACGACGCCACTCCCTCTCCCCCTCTCCTCTCGATCCCATCTGGATCGGGGAGGGGCTCGATCCCGCGCCTCCCATCGCTGCCGTGCTCCACCACCGACGCCGCCGCTCGGACCCCCCCCCCATGCCGGACCGCCTCCTCGACCCCGTCACTCACCTCCCCGTCCTCGCCCCCTTCCCGATCCATAACTGGATCGGGGCACGACCCCGACGCCGCCTCGCCGCCCGGTGCCGCTCGACGCCCTCGTCCACGACGGCGCCATCGCTAGACCCCGCCGGACCGCCTCCTCGACCCCGCCCCGCCTCTCCATCGACGGCCTACATCGAGCCTCGCCGACCCCCCTGCCCTGCAACGGGGGTGAGCAACCCCCTCGCCTCCCCTTCCGAATTCCCCGCCGTAGACGTCGCCGCCCGTACGCGCTCGCCCACACTTGGCCGCGGCCCTGCCTCGCGTGGCCGCACCCGGCCGCGAACCACGCCGTCCGTGTGCGCGCCCCGCCGTGCTCGTGGCTCGCCTGCTCCCGCCGCTGCCGTTGTTTCCTAGTGATGCTGCCGCCGTTCGCTCACAGCCGCTCGCCGCTGTCGCTCTCCCCTGCCTCTGCTCCCTGCTGCGGCACCCTTCTACGACCCCCGCCTCGCTGCTGCTCGCCACTCCGCCGCCCCTGGTCGCCCCCTTCCTCGCGCCCGTCCTGGCCGTCGCACGCCGATGGCCGAGGCTGGCCAGAGCCAGTGCCCTGTCGGCGACCGGCGCCTGCGCCCATTGTCCGCCCGCCCCGTTTGGCCTATGGGCCAATGACAGATGGGGCCCAGCCCCCTGTTTTAGAAGTTGAACGAAAATGAAAAAAAAAGAATTTAATTTAAATAACAATAATAAGTAAAAATATTAATTAATTAACTTAATTAATTATGTCTAATTAATCAAATAACTAAACTAATTAAACCGTTAGTTAATTAATTAATCAGTCAATGATAGTGGGGCCCACCCCTAATTAATCCTGTTAGGTTAATTAATATGTTTAATTAATATGTGTCACTGACCAGTGGGACCCCCTGGTCAGGTTGACCAGTCAACCCCTGTTGACTGTTGACGTCAGCATGACATCATGCTGATGTCATAAATCCAATTTCGAATTAAATTAAATAATTAATTAAATTCCAGAAATTAATAAATTCTTTTGAAAATCATATCTTTTAATCCGTAACTCGGATGGAAAAACTTTGTACATGAAAGTTGCTCAGAACGACGAGACGAATCCAGATACGCAGCCCGTTCGTTCACCACACGTCCCTAGCATAGTGAACCTGCAACATTTTACCTCCGGTCATCTGTCTGGCACAGGTCCAGAACCGGGAAAACATTTCCGGTTGAATTCCCCCCTTCACCTATTCGTGTAGACATACGTTAGGTCACACCCGACACGTCGTATTACCACGTTATGCTTTGTGATGCTATGTTTGCTTTATATTTACTGTTTCTTCCCCCTCTTCTCTCTGGTAGACCCCGAGACCGATGTTGCCCCTGTGATCGACTATGTCGACAACGACCCCCCCTTGCCAGAGCAACCAGGCAAGCCCCCCCCCCCCCCCTTGATCACCAGATATCGCCTATTCTTCTCTATACTGCTTGCATTAGAGTAGTGTAGCATGTTACTGATTTCGGTTAATCCTATTCTGTTGCATAGCCTGTCATTGTTGCTACAGTTGTTACCCTTACCTGCTATCCTACTGCTTAGTATAGGATGCTAGTGTTCCATCAGTGGCCCTACACTCTTGTCCGTCTGCCATGCTATACTACTGGGCCGTGATCACTTCGGGAGGTGATCACCGGTATATACTATATACTTTATATACATGACACATGTGGTGACTAAAGTCGGGTCGGCTCGTTGAGTACCCGCAAGTGATTCTGATGAGGGGGCTGAAAGGACAGGTGGCTCCATCCCGATAGAGGTGGGCCTGGGTTCCTGACGGCCCCCGACTGTTACTTTGTGGCGGAGCGACAGGGCAGGTTGAGACCACCTAGGAGAGAGGTGGGCCTGGCCCTGGTCGGCGTTCGCGGATACTTAACTCACTTAACGAGATCTTGGTATTTGATCTGAGTCTGGCCATTTGGTCTATACGCACTAACCAACTACGCGGGAACAGTTATGGGCACTCGACGTCGTGGTATCAGCCGAAGCCTTCGTGACGTCAGCGACTGAGTGGCACGCGCCGGATTGGACTGGAACGCCTACTAGGCTAGGTCTGCTTTCGGCCGCGTTCGCAACATGCAGGTGTGCAATGGGCGATGGGCCCAGACCCCTGCGCCATAGGATTTAGACCGGCGTGCTGACCTCTCTGTTGTGCCTAGGTGGGGCAGCGACGTGTTGATCTTCCGAGGCCGGGCATGACCCAGGAAAGTGTGTCCGGCCAAATGGGATCGAGCGTGTTGGGTTATGTGGTGCACCCCTGCAGGGAAGTTTATCTATTCGAATAGCCGTTTCCCTCGATAAAAGGACGACCTGGAGTTGTACCTTGACCTTATGACAACTAGAACCGGATACTTAATAAAACACACCCTTCCAAGTGCCAGATACAACCCGGTGACCGCTCTCTAACAGGGCGACGAGGAGGGGATCGCCGGGTAGGATTATGCTATGCGATGCTACTTGGTGAACTTACCATCTACTCTCTTCTACATGCTGCAAGGATGGAGGTGGCCAGAAGCGTAGTCTTCGACAGGATTAGCTATCCGCCTCTTATTCTGGCATTCTGCAGTTCAGTCCACTGATATGGCCCTTTACACATATACCCATGCATATGTAGTGTAGCTCCTTGCTTGCGAGTACTTTGGATGAGTACTCACGGTTGCTTTTCTCCCTCTTTTCCCCTTTCTATACCGGATTGTCGCAACCAGATGCTGGAGTCCAGGAGCTAGAGATCCCGAGGATGATTCTACGTGGAGTTCGGCTTCGAGGAGTAGTTAGGAGGTCCCAGGCTGGAGGCCTTGCCTTTTCGATCGTTGCTACTTTTGTGCTAGCCTTCTTAAGGCAAACTGGTTTAACTTATGTCTGTACTCAGATATTGTTGCTTCCGCTGACTCGTCTATGATCGAGCACTTGTATTCGAGCCCTCGAGGCTCCTGGCTTGTATTATGATGCTTGTATGACTTATTTATGTTTTAGAGTTGTGTTGTGATATCTTCCCGTGAGTCCCTGATCTTGATCGTACACGTTTGCGTGCATGATTAGTGTACGGTCAAATCGGGGGCGTCACAAGTTGGTATCAGAGCCGACTGCCTGTAGGAATCCCCCTTTCCAACTCCTTGGCCGAAGTCGAGTCTAGTCATTGAAAAACTTCTACTAACAGGGATGTGTGGCTTACGGGCCCACGTCGCCATTGGGTGGTATTAGGATCTTTTACTCCTTGTCTATACTCTGGGACTCTGATCTCTCTTCTATTTGGGTTAAGTGAATTTTGCTAAATCTAACATTAGGATCTCGTTATCACTTTCACCCGGAGAGCCCCTTATTACTGATGATCGTCTGCTGCACGTGAAGACCCTGAAGATACTCTCCGCTAATAACCCGAGAACTTGTGTTCATCGCTTTTGCAATTCCCTTTCATCGATAAACTCCTATGGATAACCACGTATACTCGCCATTCATACAATGTTTCCCAGTTGATCTTGTGATTACAAGATACCCCAAAATTCTCTCTGTTGTTCCGAAAATCCTTTAAGCTTACTACCTTGCAGTTCTTTACCACATGAATACCCCTATTGAAGATTCCTCGCACTTATTGAGTATCCGTTCATCCCCAGTTGTTCGTATGCTTCATAAGATACTCTGAAATACTATCCGACCTTCTGAGCATCCTCTTCGAACTATTGCTCTGCAAATACTTGTATGCTTACATTATGGATGCTCCCATATCACTAGCAATATTCACTAGTATCTTTTGACACTATCATTTCGATCCTATTGATTCAACATGTGTGCTAATGCACACAATCATCAATCGACCCTTCTAAATTATCTTTCCGGCTCAGACGTCATTTTGAACATGAGCTGGTTCTTGACCAAACTAATTGTCGTCGATTGTGCCTCTGGTCTATTCAGTTTATCCATCCTTGATCAGAGCGTCTGCTTCTGATCCTTCGTTTTGGAAATCATCAATTCCTTTGTTAACTAAGCATCAAATTATTCAGATGATCTATAATCTGACGCTCTTGCATTATTTCTTCCTCTGATTGAGTACCGATACTCACATCAGCTCCGTTGTGGATCACTCGATCCATTGTTGGATTTCATCCGACATCGTCCTTCATATTCAATAACCTTGTGATCCTTTCCACGGGTATATAATGCCTTTGATAAATTGTATCCTATGCTTTGTCAACCATGCTCTACTTTCGAGCTGGTGATAATTACTCCTGAAGTTTGTGGTATATGTTCCTAAGAGGCCCCGATGGGTTGGACATATGCCTTTTTATAATCTGTGTGAACCCGGAAACTACTACGGGTCATACTCTACTGGTATTATGACAGATAAAATTTCAACACCACAACTTCGTTGAAGGCGAGAAGTGAATGAAAGGTTATGCATTAAAGAAGTGGGAGTCGACCTTGAACTTTGTGTTCTTGCCCATGGACACGATGTAGATCCTATCATAGAAGCTTCTTGTAATAATAACTATTTCCTTGATATGAAATCATCTGGTATCTATGTATTGATCATTTGCAATCGTGGTCCCGACCACATTTTCTCCTTGATTCCATTTCTCAGACAAGTTAAAGCACTTGTCCTTTGTTGATTGATACATCTCCGCAACCTCTATTTTTGATCTTCCTCGAGTATTAACCTCTGGTATCTCGAGAACTGTGTTGCTTCCTGCAAGTCTTCATCTAGTACTGCTTCTCACCGATCTCGGATCCCCCCAGGTTCTGAGTTATTAGTCACTCGAGAACAGCGATAAGTGAATCGATTCCGCACTCCGATTCAATAACTCTAAGTAATTCTTGTTGCTATGAGTTTAATAATCCTTCAAGTCATTCCTAGCCTTATCGGCTATATCATTATCGTGCTAAATTTTAACTGTGCTACCTGGTCCTTCTTCCCGGAGCACAATTTTTGACGATGAGCTAAGCTTACGTCGATCTTCCTCATCATATCATTTCGCTTTGAATAACAATACTTGATTCCGAGTTTGTGTCGTACCCATGGTTCCAATAACCTTTTGCTTTGTCATTCGTTTGGCTAGATGTCATTACCGATTGATTACATCTTCATGAAATCTCTCGACAAATGTGTCGTGATCATCATCAGCATTCCGAGCTCTTCCAGGATATCAATTGAGTTCATGATGAGAAATACCATCCTTGCCCTCGATGATTTGTGTTATCATCGACCACTTTATTGACCTCCCTCCAACACAAACTTGTTCGTGTTTTGTGTTATACTTTGAGTCCCTTGCTATCTAGCTTCTGTTCTTCTTTACCTTCGAGTATTACCATCTTTTATGTCAAGAATGTCATGGGAATTTTCACCACCCCTTAAGAATTCTTGATACAAGTAATACTTATTACCATCACCATTCTTTTCTTGGTGTCCGTGTTGTTTCTAACCGGAATATCGACAAATGGTCTGTGATGTGTAAATTTAAAACTTCTAGTAACCTTATTGCTTTGAAGTTAATGGTCGATAGTTTCATTCTAAGTCTGTTGCTTATTGAATCATCATTCTAACATTGATCGTGTTACCTAGTCCAGATTTTCGGGTGCACCTTTATATCATTGTTTAATTGTGTATGTTTTTCCTCGAGCATACATCATTATATCGTTTGAAATGACGATTGTTATCTCCTTGTTCACATAATTGTTGAAATCCATCTTTTTGGATATCTCGTTGAAATATCGCTGAGTCCATCACCCACCTCCTCATCCTCTCCTTGGCTTAATGATGAACCCTTGTTCAGAACTCGCTTCCATAGTTCATTTCCCGAGAATCTTACAATGTCATCTCGTCAATTGGTGTTGCACCTTTTCTTCTCAGGCATCCCGAGTCTGAGGTATCCTGACACCAATCTGATCTGAATCTTGGTCAGAAATGATGGCTGGAACATAATTCCAAGAGTTATAACATTTGTCTTTATATAACCCGGTAAGATGATGTCATTCCTAGCACACCTGGCCGGATGACCTATTGATATAGTATCCTCTTTACCAAGGTTAGCCATTCTTCCATGAGGAAATTGTAAGAGTTATTCCATAAGTTGTTCCTGATGGATCCATTGTGTATCCATAGCCTGATCTTTACCTAATGACCATGTCAATGCTATCTCGAAGCATGTCTGTGGTACTCCGATCTTCAATAAAAACATTTGAAGCACAATGCTAAATTTTCGTTACCAATTATTCAAACACCGTTGTTTGGGTAATGTCATGAACTTCCTCTTCCCTAACCTAACTGGTTCTCTTCTAACCATTGTCCTTGGGAAGGATATACCCCTGAAATATGTGTTTAAACACATTTTCCTTTCCATTGTTCTGTTTAATCTGATAATCATATTTTCCTTTCCATTGGTTGGTTTAATGTTGCTTGTGATCTATATGATCTAAGCAGTAATATTCTTCTGCTTATGTAAACACCTTGGTGTGCAACTGTGTCAGCAAGACTGTGTTACCATTGTTGATGACATTTCGGTAACCACCGATGGACGAGAACTTTGCCTATTGGTCCGCCACGTTTCAACGAGCAGGAAAATGGTTCTCTTCGTCCCTCGCCCTTGGTACCAACGATGCTGCCAACATAACTGACCGGTTATTCTCTGACATGCCTTGCTTACATGATCATGTAAGACGTCACCCCTCTTCCTACTTTTAACCCACATGGTGGGTCCATAACCCACAGTTCCACAGGATCGAAACCTGACTCTTCTTTACAACCCGGATTCTAATGTATCCTGTGCACCTAGCTTCGTATGTGATTCACGAGCTAAAATCTATACCATTATTCATCCTGGAATCAAACACCATGTTATTCTCGTGGCTCTGAACCCCTTTTCACACTTCGTTTCAGGCAACGAACGATTGCATGCCCGCTCGAAACTTCTCATGCTACCTTCATACTTTGCTCTCGATATTTTCTTAAGTTTCAATTCGAGAGTTACTTTCCACCACCTTCCCCGATGTTATCTATCAGATATTCTACCTTGCAGAGGTCCATTCTTCCGATATGCCCCTTATTCTTTCTTAAGTATGACGGAGATCCCGAAGAAAGGATGACAACTTCATCATGATGACCTGAAGCAGAGAAATAAAGACGTCAATGTAATGGATCGACCTTTTCCAGAAGAGCAACCAAGGCCGAGAAAATCCGTTAGAATTTCGTAACTAGA